>NC_135566.1:3795000-4095000 GCF_964340395.1 Glandiceps talaboti
TTACAAATGTATAGGAAATTTTAATAAGATATTGCCCAAGTACCCAAAATCGTTAATTATGCAAATATCTAATCAATATTCATAGAATGTTTGGCAAAACGTAATTTTTAAAGATCATATGTACCAAATTTCATTTGAATTGAATTGTGAGAATATGATGACACAGACAGACAGACTAAAAAACACAGTCCGACACACAGAGACTGACAGATATAACTAAAACTTAACTCTCTTTTAAAAAGATATTTGTTATAACATGCTTGTTTTCATCAGTTATTTAGTATCAATGTTAATCAAGTTACAGCCCTACATTATGTAATATTGAGAGTGTACAAATTGTACATCATTGCATATTTCTACAATGTTAATACCTACCCACTGTTTCTTGCCATTCTCCTGTGAAAGGTCCTTGGCAACCAGCGTATTGGCACTTTGATACCCATGGTCCATTGTCGGCTGTTGGCAACATTTTTTACTATTAGAATGGAACGTATTGTATCTATACCATGACATGACATCGAGAGTATCAAAATAACAATCTTGACATACTTACAACGAAATTTTACAAGGAAGCTATCTTGTGACATAAACACATGTAAATAAGCTAGATAAAGTTTAGTACCAAAACACAAACATTGACAGTACTTATCTAGTGATATATGCAAATTGACCATGTGATTACCTGTAAACCAAACCATCGTTTCCGTTTCTTTTCCAATGTCTCTCAATGCTTCCATAACACTTCCCACAATACCGTCCATTTCATGCACCGTGTCACCATAGAAACCATGACTAGAAGTGTTGGTGTATTTGGAACTGTGTCCTAACGGTACGTGCATATGAGCAAAGGCAAGGTATAACAGGAATGGCTTTTCACGGCTTCCCCTATAAATGGAATTGGAAATCGTCCAGACAAATTTAAGATGTATATTCTACTTTACTGGACTTGCTTCTTTGATATTCTGTATTCTCTGCCTGTCTATGTCTGTTTGTCTGTCTCTGTCTGTCTGTCTGTCTGTCTGTCCGTCCGTCCGTCCGTCTGTCACTCTCTCTCATTTCGATCATCGTCATCATCCCCACCACCACCACCACCACCACCACCACCAGAACCATGACCACCACCATTACCACCAATACCATGACCACTACCAGTAACAACTGCAACAGCGCCACCACCATCATAACCATCAACACCAGCAGCAACAATGGCAACAGTAATGACAACAACAACAACAACAACAACAACGTAATCACAATTACCAAGAACAACAGCTAACATATCGATAATGTCATTTTACAGCACTTACATTTGTTTAATGACCTCAGCGGCCTTCTTACTATATTTATCACTAAGACTCCATAAATCTACAGGTTGTTCGATCACTGTCCTATTCTCCATAAGAGGCAGAGCCCAAACTTTGCTGTTATCACAATTCTCCATTTCACAATCTGCAAAGGAATAATTATGATTAAAAAAAAATCAACATGAAGCGTATGGAATATCGAAAGGAATAAGGAAGATCAAAGTAAAGACAGCATAATCAATGTTCAATATGAATTTAACATTTTTGTTTAAGGTTTTTAATAGTTTAGGTATTTTGAAACCAGACCAAAAGAAAAAAAAACTTAATTGTCCATAGGCTTTGATTCCCCTTCAAAGCCACGGATAGCCTCTAGACACGCCCAAGCTTGCTGTTATATCTCCCAGTATTTTGTCATTTTCGACAGTTGACCACCAGATGTACGCTTGCTTACAAGGCTGTGACCGGTTTGCCCAGATAGTCAGATATTGTCCTCAGAGTTGCTGTATCGTGTCAGACAATGTATGGGTATTGAGAGTATTACAAAATACGAGTCGAGGCTTACTTCTCCTTGGGCAAGGATTAGGATTTGGCACACCCATTCCTGGAACATCGGTGCACCCTTCATCAGGGCTCATCGGTACTCCAAGGTAGTAATCAAAGCCTGTTGAGTGGAAAGAAAGATGGCATGCTCTTTGTTCATATAGTTATAGACTAAGGAAGGTCGATGGTGCTCACCTCGACAACTACTTGCTAAGTGTCCATGGATAGGTGTATGCCTAGGACAGGGTTGTAAGGGTGGTACAGTCATCCCTGGTTTATCTGTACATCCATTGCCAACAGTGTAAGGTACGCCATAGTAATAATCAAAGCCTTTGAATGCCAATAAAACAAATTCAGTAGATTTTATCGTAAAAGGAGAAAGTCATGATGCTCATTTTTGAAATGATATTAAAATTGGTCAAATATTATTACAATTTATGCATTTTAGAATCCAAAATGGCCACCAAAGTATTATGTTAACTCGATGGAAATAATAAAAGATTTCATAGAAAACAAACAGTGAGTCTAAACTTTCTTTTATCATTTTAAAAGAGCCAGGAACATACTTTTATATGGCACGGTTTAGAGAGATTACTTTGATTTGCAAAGAAATTGGTACCCAAGGCACATTCTACTTTAACATGGGAAAAATTCACAAAACACAGGGATGTTATTGACATAATTTTAAAGAAAATATATAGCACTGATAAACTTAAATAGTTGACAGCCATTAGTCGTTAGTAAATATGTTAAGTAAGTATTTTTCACCTCTCCCCAGCGGATGATAACTCCCATTGTAACCAAGATGCCATTTTCCTGAAAACAAAAATTTAAAATATGAGTGTTGAACTTGGCACATCATTAAAGCTGCACACTAGATGCAACTGGAACAATAAAGAAAAAAATGTTTCCTTAGGTACAATAACTTCACTGGTAATATATCAATATCGCACACCGTGAACAGCATCACCTGTGGGTAAACGTATATTTTGTAGCTGTTTGTAGTAAAATCAAATCAAATTGATTTTTGGGTCCGCACCTACAAATCAGCATCCTGGACGGTGATCATATCTCACCCTGTTTCTGTACTACTTATGGATAATATCGACCACTGATTAACATATGTGATGTCTATAATTGTGATTGTATGATCAAAAAATGATACTCGGTTACCACTAGTAAAGTTTTAACATGGCGACAGATTCAAAACCTAGCTTTCATTCAAGATTTAAATTTGCCACTACACTACCTACAGATATTGGCCACTATTTAAAATGTACAATGTCTTTTTATAAGTAACTGACTAATTTCTAAGTGAATATATCTTTGGTTATTTGATGAAATATGTCCCAGTCACAGCTAGTGCACGTTTAAAGAAATGTAAATTTTGTTATTATCTTTTGGTACCCCATGTCTTCGGATTTACATGTTCAATCATTCAAACCACGTTTCCGGGTTTTCCTTGAATAACCAATTTTAATAAATAACTTTGAATTTCACCAAAATGTCATGGCATATAGTCACATAATCTAAAATTGACCAAGGAATTGGGAAATTTGAAACATGTTTTTGACTTTGAAGCATGTTAAAGTTGTAACATTACCTTTACAGTTAAACAGAAGCTCAGACCACTATAGAACATTTACTATAGTGGTCTGAGATACAAGTATTCAGATTATTTATGCATGGTAAGGTGTCAGTATATATTGAGAAGCAAAAGACACATTCACAGACTAAACGTGACGTATTGATTACTTGTGTTGACGTATTCACAGACTAAACGTGACGTATTGATTACTTGTGTTGACGTATTCACAGCGTAAACGTGACATATTGATTACTTGTGTTGACCCATGCACAGACTAAATGTGACGTTGTGATTACTTTGTCTTTGTTTACAAATAACTTCCTATACGTACAGTAACAAACTTTTATCTTTTAATTTACTTATTATAATAACGTTATGATATATTTAAGGTGTAGTCTATAGACCGACAGACGAGATTTGACAATAAATTGTACAGCTAGTGTTGTGAATGTTTTCAAAAATGCAAAAAAGTTCAACTTTTACACTGATGTTCCAAATTTCGATAAAATGACCAGTATCTGTACTTGCCTATCATTGCTGTGCTGTACCCTGCAGCTTTAAAAACTTCGGCAAATGTAGTCTCATTTAGAGGTAAACCACCCACTGTGGATGATGAGAAGAGATCCTTGACTCCATTCCGGATGCCGAGGCGGGCTGTCAGCAAGGACGCCCTCGATGGCGAACAAACAGAAGCTGCGGCATGAAAATCAGTAAACCTGTTGGAATAATGTGATCATTCTGGATTCATTATTTTTGGTCGGTGATGAAGATTTATACATGTATCGACAAATCTATCTCATGAATATGTATTATCAATAAGACTTGAAATGTGAACACTTTTATCCCGGATACCGTACGTAGAGAGGGAGTCTAGTACTAGTAGTATCGCCCAGACCACAGACCACTAATAGTTAGTGGTCTGAGAGTATAGTTACGATTTATACCTTCACTCACACGTGGTTAGAACCACAGGCTGGTCATCCAGTCAAGTAGAGAATGAAAGAGAAAAGTCTTTCCAAAGTTCATAGTAGCCAGATAAATATAACTTTGCTTTGAAATGCCAGTTCATATGCAGTTTCATAGTAATTGCATGGCACTTATTTAATGTTGAACTATTAATATACCTTTGTCTATGTAATAATACCTAACACATCCATGACCGTAATACTAATGGTTGCAGTATGCCCGATCAGATTCAGACTCGGTGGGCTTGTACACAGGGGCGTGTAATATTGCATAGATTGTTGTTTTCCAGGTCTACAGACTAAATATAACAACCTTTTGAATATATATTCCTACCTGTATAGGGAAAGTATACGTAGTACTATAGATCGATACATTTGTAGCAGCAAGATTCGTATGATATTTTCCTAAGAAAACGGAAATCTAAGCAATAATACACGCCCCTGTGGGCTTGTACATGTGTAGGGGACCTAGGTCCATACATTTTCGAAACTCATCAACATTTTTCCTGCAATGGCTAGTAAATATTAGCACGTTTATAGAGGTATAAGCTTAATATACGGAATCAATCTGATTAAAATCCGAATCGGATGTAGATGTCGTCTAATCATAATCGTTCATTGCTATTTTACCTTCGTTATTTTGCTTGAACTGACCTTGGTACATGTTTACAATTTTTAGCCTGATCGCCGCTGTAGAGGAGGTGATCAGGTTAAACAATGTAAACATGTACCAAGGTCAATTCAGGCAAAATAACGAAGGTAAAATAGCAATGATTGAACGATTAGCCGCCGACATCTACATCGGATTTTAATCAGATTGATATGGAATATACCTCTAGCACAGCCAAAAGCATATCGACGAGCGAATACCGACTTTCTAATTTTAGAATTGAACTTATTGTCTTGCTGTTTATGAATAGTATATGTCACGTCAGATTCATGGTGAAGTTCCTTGCCAAACAACTCAGTCTGATAAATCTTTTTTTTTTTTGTATACATTGCACTAATTACAACTACTGTCTTATATGATCTATACGCTATGTCACCTGACGAGTCACGTGACTTGACAGACCTTTGGCAACCAACATGAACGAGTGGTATTATTAGTAAATTAATAGTTATTGTTGTTGTTTTGTTTTGTTTTGTAGTCTTTATTATGATGTGTAATGTTACTTTTGAAAAGCCTATAAGTGTTATTATTATGATTTTTTTTCCCAATTTTATTTTATTTGTACCTTTAACAAATCCCCAGGGTTTTGTTACGTGTAATCAATAAATATAATATTATTACATTAGTACATAAACCCTCATCCAATGTTGGTGGAGGGTCTATGATTAGTAAGAGTATAGAATACGTGTCCATTGTACACACACACACACACACACACACACACACCTCACCTGATACCACCCTCAGCTATTTTATCCAGGTTTGGTGTGTCCGTTGATGTCTTGTCAGGATTCCAGTTAGCTCCGAGATCGCCCCACGCCACGTCATCACCGAACAAAATGATAAAATTGGGTCGATTCGCAGAAATAAACAGCGGAATCGATGAAATGATACAGACAAACAGTAGAACTGTGAATCCCATACTACGTAGTCAATTGAATGATACTAAGTATTTAGCAAGATCGATTGTCCAAGCTAAAATGAACAACGCAAGTTGTTAAAAAGTACCAAACTGTGTAACAGTGACGACATAGAACGGCTCTAGTGGAATGGATTATTACCACCTAGGCTAACTACATGGACCACCCTCTTACTTGGACATATGATCCGGGGACTTTTTTTCATTCAAGGCCACTTTTAGTCCAGAGCCTGGCATGTAAACTGGTGATACTCTGAACTCTGACCGACGTCATGTGACTGAAGTATAACATGTTGCTTCGTCTAGTCTACTCTAGTTCCTATACAGTATCGTTACGATTTATACCTTCACTCACGGTATAGTCAAAGCTGTTGCTTTAGAAGTCCTGAGATGTAATTTAAAATTCACCCACAGCCACCCACAAGTATTATTACTACGTCCTGTTCAAGTAACACCAGAAAGTCTACATATATTCATGAGATAACAATCAAAGAAAATCAGATAAACCGTTTTCAGCAAAATTGAAATCATGTGAATGCAATGACATACTAGTATAACTTTAGTATTAGAACATAGTTTTTTTTCATGTACATATTTGATCGTTTATTCCCTGAAGTTTCTGCATGCCAACAGAATTGAGATTAAATTTCATACATATCAAAAATCATCACTAGTTTATTGAACTGCAAAATATAAATTATGACATCTTGTTCAAACTCAAGTATGTCTTTCATTAATACTTTAAACATATTCAACATCTATACATACAATACATTCCTGGCCACTGATCCAAAGGCTTTCTGCAGCTTTGAATTCTCATGATTCATTCAACTTTGACGAGAAATCATAAAGCAAAAGTTGTTCATGCAAATGCAGTAAACCCCTAACATTAGAATGATGTAAACAGTGTACAAGTAACATCCTGATATGACAATTGTACCATATTTGGACATTATGTAACTGCCTGAAATGAACACTAACTTGCAGAATTCTGTCATTGATTATTAACAAAGACATGATCAGTCAGTCAGTCAGTCAGTCAGTCAGTCAGTCAGTCAATCAATCAATCAATCAATCAATCAATCAATCAATCAATCAATCAAGAGGTCTTGTGTCCCTTTAATCAATCATGATGTCAATGACTTTGAATTTGAAATACTGAAATCAGTACCTCATTGTGCTAAACATGACAACAGATTCACGGTACAGATAGCCTCTAGACTAGGTCATTGTGGATGTGACTAAAATATTGAGTTGTCATTGATACTGGTACAAGCTAGTGACACAGCAAAGCAAAATGACAAATTGTGATGTAAACAGGCTTTCAGGATTTGATCAACAGTTCTGATCATCGATTTTAGAGACTAAACATCAGAGTTTTATATCACAACTATGACAATGTCTAGCTAGTGCAGGTTTTAAAGTATAAACAATGCGTAATGGAGGCCAATATTCCATGCAAAATTTAAATTACATAAATACATACAAGTTTGCCCCATATTGTGCACATACCGGTACTGTATTTATAGTGCATTAGCACCCTCACATGGGCAAGCGCCCAGTGCATATCAGTGCATATACCCCGGAAATTGAACTCAGAAAAACACAGCATTTAATTGAAATTGAACATAAATTATGATAAATCCATATGTGACTTAAAAAACTAATTTTTCTTATGAAAATGTTGGCAAATATTGGTGTCACCAAGGCAGTAACTTACACTCATCCCGATGCATTGAGATTTTCTACACCCAAAAAATTACAACAAAACATCTCCCTTCAAAATACACACAAGTATAAAATAATTGTTAAAACTTTTTGTCAATTTATTATCAGAAGACAAAACATAGGAAGTCATACAGTTACAAAGCTCCCAGGAAATAAGAAAAGTTTACAAGTATAAAAAAAAAAATAATGGAAAGAAATTACTAGCTGTGGTTCTTCTGAAATGCAAGATTTCTGGAAATCTTGTAAATGATACTAGTCAATAAGACTGTAAGATACGTCGTGACATTTCGCCCTCACCGGCCTCCTCTCGTTGGCCGATGTTTGAGGGCGCCCCGTCACGTTGTACCTTACAGACTACCTCACACATACATCAACTGCTTTAGCACGCTGGTGAGGGTGGAGTGACACAACATATCTTACAGTCTAAGATAATATTATCGGTAGTATCTGCCAAAAATCAAGAATTAATGTATTGGCTTTGCCACAAATTCATCTCATACATAAAGGCCTTTCTATAATAAAATTACGTAAATTGAAAGATACCCGTCCTCTTAGTCACCAAGTCTCTATACTTTATTCAACTGTTGTCAGGTAGGTGTTATGGGGTGGGGGGGGGTGAGGGGTGGGGGTTCAGCTTAAACATGTGGTTTAATACACACCCTGCTTTTATCATTTAAAAAGTTTGTACCATTTCTACAGAAGTATGAGTTATTTTCCCATGCCTAGGTGATATGTACATTGTATTGATATTAGTTAGATCTAGAAATGTGTCATAAATATGTATACTGTATTTTACAGACTGATGCTTTTATCACATATTGCTTACCAGTAGACTTAAATGACTAACTACTACACTATTTCAGCTATCCTAACTGACATTTTGATTTTTTGAATTCTTGCTTGTTCTTCCAAGTCTACTATGATTCTTCAGTAATGCTGGTCTGGAATGGTATTTCGGAACAGGACGGGATTGGTTGTACACATAAATTAGACATTAAATTGCATAATCAGGTCATTTTTACAGGCAGGTATATGGTAACATGACCTGTCGGCCCATGTATGCCAATGTTTTGCACACATTATGTGAGGCAGGGTGTGGCTTACTACCAGCAGAATCACAGTAGACTTGGTAGGACATGCAAAAATTCAAAAAATCAAAATATCAGTTCGAGCCGAAATAACATAGTAGCGTTAGTCCTTCAAGTCTACAGGTATATCTACAGGTATACCACCTGACTTTTCAATGTAGAGCATTTTGAGTACAGAGTGTATGTGTGTGTGTGTGTATATATATATATATATATATATATATATATATATATATATATATATATATATATATATATATATATATATATACATGATTTCCTTATTAGTCTGCAATAATAGTTTGAGAAATTAACAAAGAAATGAGACTTTGAACTATTTGGACACGGTTTAATTGGATGATATTTCGATGTTTCTTATTGTACATGTGGTTTTTCCTCTCTCTTTCTCTGTTGTATTCTCTTTGCATAGCTCTGTGCCATGGAGTTGATGATGGATATCACAAAGTAGGTCACCATGATAATTATCACTTTTTCAAATATCCATGACAACCAATTACCTTTCTGTAATGAAAATATGAAAACAGCCAATCAATTGATGTTCCCCGAAATAGAATTTTATGCCCTAAGCGTGTCATAATGATAACAATCATTTGATTTCTTGGACATCATGACTTCCACTCCATTCACAACCTATGCATTACTATACTATATGCATGTATGAGAATAAGTCAACTCTCCAAGTCTCTTGCTCTAATTTTAACTAGCATAAGGTAAAACCAAGACTCATCCTACTGGCAACATATTATTGCTATGGTTATTGTTCTAGTAGATAGATAGAAGCAGTTTTAATGTTTGTACACAGTGGGAGTATAATTATTGACTGCTTTGCTTATATGTTTGGACAGAAAGCTATTTTATGGTAGGCCATACTGAGAACTAGTATCTGGTATACATACCAAAACTAGTGAAGTGGGTGTTTTGAAATTATAAATAAATGAATAAAGCAGATATGCTGTTCTCGTATTTTGAACTTCACTGTTGCCCTGAATGTGGTTAAAATAGATATTTATTTCTCTCTCTCATAGACAAGAAGTATCTAATCTGGGTTGAAACTTAAAGTATGGTGTAAATGTTTGTTTTAGGTAGATGCATCTGGAACTTGTTCTCAGTGTAGTCTGTGTAGAAAATAGCTTCCTACCTCAACAAACACAGAAAGCTACTCAACATAAACAAGACACTGTAGGATGATTTTTATTATTGAAGTTTTTGAGAAATAAGAAAGCAACATACAATGGAACAATATATACGTAGCAGGAATGAGTGTTCATGGACTCTGGGTTCATAATTAGTAATGACATTTATACTCCCAGACAAAATATTTCTTGGCAGTAAATGCCAAATTTTCGCTGACGTCTCGTCACCATTGTCAGGGGTGTACTACTATGGGCTATTTGTCACATGTCTCAGAAGAGACGTATTGTCGTGTCAGTGTAGTAAAGTCGTATCTGCTGTGCAACTGTATAGGCAGATACGACCTTACTGCACAGATGTGACAATATATATGTTGTACAAGCACAGCTCAAAAGATGCCTTGCAAAAGGTGTAATTCTATTTTCAACAGATAATGGTATCTTTTTGTAGCATTTCGTTTAAAAGACATTTATCGGTTTCCCACACAGAACTTAATATTGGTTCTGGTTGCCATGGATACTTACTTGTGGAACATCTGTACCAGGTTTATGATGTAATTTCTGTTTTTGCTTTGCAAGGTAGTCTTCAAATGGTGCTTGGAGAGCAGGACCTACTTTTGGTATTTTTCTGGAAACAATACAAAAGTTACATTTTAGGTAACTGATAAAATGGTACAATAATATTGTCTATGGCATCGTGTTGCTCCTTATGAAGTTATTCCAAAGATAATATTGGTCATTCTTCACAGGGCTATTGAAAAGAATTGCGAATGAAGTATAGTTTTTTTCAAACCATGAGGACTACATTATGACAAAGATTGTGGCATTTTCATGAGTGTAATAAAAGCAAATGTTACAAATTTTTATTTCAGACTCAGAGGTACATATTACATTAAAAATGTATACCATTAACATAATGATAATATTGGTTTGCATATAGAGCATTCCTACATAGTACCCAAAGTGCTTTACATTGACACAACAGCCCTTCATACTTCCTTAACTCCCTGGGGAGGATACAATCCATCGCAGCCTCTATTGGCACATAGGATTAAAGCATTCACATTGCAACCTCTATCCTACCAGGTCCCCAATTATACAGCTGGGTGGACTGTGGCACAATCATGGTTCAAATTTTGCCCAAAGACTTAAGGCCATTCAGAAACAAATGGCAGCAGCAACAGTTTCTGTATATGCATCTTGAAAACCTAGAATTTTTAATGACAACCATGCCATTTGACCTAGCAAATTTTGTCAGCGATGCTTTTTGTAAGAGAAAGGAAATTATGTACAATGTTTAAATATGTACGCTTACTTATTCATAAGTTAAAGATTTGTATTACTTTAGTGTCTTGTAAGCCCTAGGGGCTGGGTGTGGCTATGGGTAAGTCCACACATGACACTTTAATAAATAAACATAACATAACATAACAACAGTTTGAACCTGCAACCTGCAGATTCCAAGCTGGCCACTCTAATCATTTGGCCATCATGAATGACTTCATCTAATCATTACCGAAAAAAACCCCAAAAAAACTTACCCAACAAGACTAATTAAATTTTCAACATGACGTTCACTAAAGAGAGTGATAATAAATATTTTCTGTATATGCATCTTGATAATAGCTTTACCAATAAGGGTAGCACCAAAGAATGTCCAGAATGGAATGAGGAAATGACCACATGTAATACCAGCCAGGTCAAACAAGGGATTGGGTATCTGTGGAAGGAAATAAATGTCAATGGCACTGAATCACAACTGATCATACAACATTGAATTCAGAAAAGCAGCAAACTATTAAATGATGGAATGTATGTAATACATGTTTCTGTACAGATAACATGTTGTGCCGAGTGTTCTTAAATCAAATTCATTTGTTCACTTTCCCTGCTTATAACAAGTTCTGCTAGTGCATGCTAGCCTGTCACTGGTTGTACCTACGTTTATCCAAAAGGCAACAATCTGAGTACTTATGTGCTAAAACTACTAAAAGATTGTAGTTTAATACCCCTGTATGTAAAGTGATATCTTTCCTCTGACAGACTAGCTACACATCAATGGAAGTAATTGTTATGACTATGAAATCAACCTGACCTATGGATACCATGGATACTTACCGATGCACATGCTACTATTCCAAAGAAGCCAACCTTCTGTACAAGCTTTTGTATGGCTAGCTTGGTACGTGTCATCCAATCCTACAAATTACAACAAACGTAAGAAATATATATAGTTTGTATGATTGAATTTATACTTGGAGACATACACACATACATTAAGGACAGGTGCATGCACGCACACACGCGCGCACACGCACGCACGCACACACGCGCGCGCACACACACACTCTTCCAGCCAACAAACAGACAGACACAAGTACATGCATAACCAATTCAACAGACACAGACACAGTCATGGACACCCACTTAGAAGCAGGCTGGTTATTAAAATCTTCTGATTACAAATAATGTTACATACCTGACTATTTGGATCTTCTAATTGTTCTAAGATTTCTTCAAATTCTTCATACTCTTCATCATCTGGTTCTATTCCTGATAACCTGGCTGTTTGTACAACAACACAAATCAAAGTATCATCATGATGTCATGACAACATTCACAAGTACGGTAGAATAGACCATTCCCATTAAAGTCTCACTTTACTAGGCTGCAATTTTCATCAAAGTCAGTCAATGCCATTGCTACACAGTAGCTGTTCCATTGTTATTTTTTTGCTTTGAAACAATGTTTTGTTAATTTGAATATTTTTAAAAAGTCTCATAAGTCTGCTGGTTATATTTCTCAGACTTCTACATTTGCTTTAATGGCTGAATATCAAGATAACATTTACCTGCTTTTGCCATAAAATATGGTGGTAATTCTCCAATGGCAGTGCCAGCACCCTGGAATATAAACAGTCACATCATCAAGTATTGTCAGAAGTGATACTTGGACACATAATTAGCAAAATCTCTTTTCTTGAGGTATAAATCTCAAAATGTAAGACGTTCTTCTGCATACATTGTGCAGATAATTTGATAAATCTGTTGCTCTCTCCAATGGCTGCCATTAGCATCAGTTTTACTGACCATACTTGAATATACCAACATTAAGAATTAATTGAATAAACAAACTTTGACAGCATGAATACTTCTAAGTTTTTCACTGACAATTTGAAGTCTTGCGTTTAATGTAATCAACCATCAGAACTACATGAATGCATAAAGATTCATACATTTTGATACATAATACTAGTAAAATCCGTTCATATCGTTTTAATACTCACCCACATAAATGCCTCTAGTCTAACTTTACTCATAATTGTCCAAATACTCATAGAGTCACCTTCCACATCAGGACAAATAATTCTGAAATCAAACACAACACATTACTGTTTAGTTTTGTTTGTCATTTGGTAATTGATAAGAACTTCTCGATACTATTTGACTAAGAATACAAATTACATAATTTATCTCTCAGCGTGTCAACAAAGTTGGATGAAGGTTATACCTTGAGGTTTTTGCTCAAGATTTAAATTTTCCACTACACTACTAGTCTAGTTCCTATATGGCATCGTTATGATTTACGAACTTGTCTATACTATTTGACTAAGAATACAAATTACATTATTTATCTCTCAGACTGTCAACAAGGTTGGATGAAGGTTATGCCTTGAGGTTTTGCTCAAGATTTAAATTTTCCACTACACTACTAGTCTAGTTCTTACACAGCACCATTATGATTTACAGTCTGTGGTTTAGTTACAGACCACATTGGCATCCAGACTACCACACTCCCTACGGATAATATTGATTACTAGAGGGTCATTTTTATTAAATAATTGACCAATTTTTAGCGAATATATCTTTGTTTATGTGATGAAAATAAAATGTTACAGTTACAGCTAGTGGAGGTTTAAAGGATGGTTACTTACTCATCAGGATATGGTGGTTCTTGAAAATCCACTGACATACACTCAAATGCTGCAAGTGTTACTGCTGCTATATGAGGACCCTGTAAGTTAAAACACACATGTTAATTACTTATTTCTTTAGATGATGACATAAATGTTGGTTAAGTTGGGTAATCTTCAGTCACAGTTAACAGACTCATGCCAGTGGCAATATGAAGAAAAGACAGTGTAGCAAGCTTGTCTCACACCCTGCAAAGTGTCTACTCAAAACAAAATATCTGTACCTCAAATTATTTTGAGAACAAACTGTACACACACAGACTCACACACACTAACATGAGTACAACATACATAAACAAAAGAGACACTGTCACAGAGACACACACACTGTTTATTGGTACTCACTAATCACTATATTATATACCCTGAAATTGGCCGTCAAAATGGCCAGCCCAATGCAATGGCCAGCCCAACAGCCAAACCCAATGGCCCAGCCCAATAGCCCACACCAACATCCCAACCCAATGGCCGAGCCTAACAGTTCAACCAAATGGCCCAGCCCAACAGCCCAACCCAATGTCCCAGCCCAACATCCCAACCCAATGTCCCAGCCCAACAGCCCATCCCAGATTTTAAGGATATGATGCCCCATCAAAACATAAACAGTAGTAGAAACACTTACCAAATATAGTAGGAATGTATGTAAACCAGTTCCTAAACCTACAGATGATAAAACACCTAAGCCTACCCAGTAGGAACACCAAAGAAATTGTTTTCTTATCGATGCCACATACTGTAATAGATAAGGAGAAAATTTATGGCGAAAGGATTAAAAATTGGGGAGTGAAAAACAGTTTCTGGCAGAGCTAAATAAAAAGTTGGTCCAGCACAAAAGAATGGTCACGTCTAAACCCTACAACACACTGATAAGATACTAGATATCCAAGACTCTGGGATTCAAACATTGTGGTTTATGACTAAGAACCATATCAAGCAAATTTCTGTTATAAGTATATTTTATATAATATTTTGTTCACTGCGTGAGTAAACGCAGACTACTTTGTTTTTAAACTGTATATATTTTAACTCATTTAAACTCATTTATTTAACTCATTTCTGAGGACTGTACATGTACTTACAAAGAAGAAGAAGAAGTTCTGTATGAAACTGCAAGAAAAATGGGATGGCGATTATACAGCAAAGGGAAACTTCATTATTTTGGTAGGCTAAACTATCACTTGTGAATATTTGTTTATAGATATTCACAAATATGGCTAGACTGCAAGATACATCATGTTGTTTTGCCGATGTGTGAGGGCGCCCTATCATGGCATCCCATACAGACTAAACTTAAAGTATGGTAAGTTGTTAGTTACTTACTTTTTGATGTGATCCTTTTGTGTTGTATGCCATCACTAATGTTGCTACAATGGACAGGAATATCAACACCTTGATTATATTATTCCAAAGTCTGTAAAAATGTTAATAATGACAACAAAGTTATGATTGCGTCACATAATTCTCAGTACCTGCAATTACATTTCGCAGGGTCAAAATAGAATGAGAAGGTCGACTTATTCTCTAAGACTCGTACACCTATATGTGTAGCACATGAAGTGGAAGTCATGGTGTTAACCAAGAAATCAAATGTTATTTTTATGATGTGACAGGGTGGTAAAATTCTATTTCAGATTATGAGAATCTAGGAAATCTGGGAAATACTTACCTAGGTAAATTCATAAACCTTGGGTTCTGGAGAGTTATTTCATGATTTTTCATTACATAAATTTTCATTCAATTGCCAAGAAACTCCAAATTGTAACTCTTTTTCACATTTATTGTTCTTTTATGTACTTGTACACTCTTGCCTCATGGGTCTTAACAGTCATGAATATGTATTAGATGAACAATGCATATTCATGACTGTTTATCAGAAGGAAATAAGTACATAGGAGTCATGAATATAGGTCAATTTATACCAAGTAATAACATACAACTTACCTAACCACTATATTGTGCATTTTCAGCATTGTTTCACAGAAAAAATAGAAGAGTGTTGTAAAAGGTTTTTTCCATAAAACAATATTGGCTCTTTCCTCTCGGTCTTGGCGGTGTTGTTCGCGAAGTACTGCATGTTCCTGAGAATTAGAAGCTATTGCACCTGATTGCTTGGAATCCTTAGTACGGTTACTGTCTTTATTTTCAGATGAACTGACTTTTCTTTGCACTACGTCACTCATCTTGTCTGATTCTTCTAATCTAGCAATCTAGGATTACAGAGAAGACAAAGATCAAGTCATCAATAACTGATAGTTACTATACCTTGAACATCTACATGTACCTTTCTGTTTCACTGTCTATCACATGTATGTGTCATAATGAATGAATGAATGCTTGCATGAATGAATGTGTGTGTATGTATGTATGTATGTATGTATGTATGTATGTATGTATGTATGTATGTATGTATGTATGTATGTATGTATGTATGTATGTATGTATGTATGTATGTATGTATGTATGTATGTATGTATGTATGTATGTATGTATGTATGTATGTATGTATGTATGCATGCATGCATGCATGCATGCATGCATGTATGCATGTATGTATGTATGTATGTATGTATGTATGTATGTATGTATGTACATGTATGTATGTATGTACATGTATGCATGCATGCATGTAAACATCAGTGTTTCATTTGGTATATTTTCTTGCAAATGTCACTTCTTGTGTACATGGCTTAAATAAATAAATAAATAAATATGCATGCATGTATGTATGTATGTAGGTAGGTACATATGTACGTATGTACGTACGTACGTACGTACGTATGTATGTATGTATGTATGCATCATGCTGCAGTATCCTAAGGACCTTGCAGCAGCATAAATTGTAGAGCAATTAATAGCAACATACACAGCTAAATTATTCAACATGTGTGTAATTGAAATACAAATACATAAAAGTAAAAAGATTAATTCTAATAGCAGCATAAACAATGATGAAATGTCAATCAATTACAAATATCAGTAATAAATATACATAGGTCACATAACAGCAAGTGGACAACAAGCGATTTATTATAATTATATGGAAAAATACATCATCTTCAAGTTTCACAACACTTTAAATATTTCATTATTTGTTATACATATATGTGTAAGTGAGTGCCATGTATTCATTAGTGAGGATGTTGTACAGGTCTGGAATGTATGTAACAAGTACATGTATACATGTAGTACTAAAGAAATAGAGTTTTCTCTTTCAGAAAAATGCATTTTGGGACTTATTTTCATAAAATAAGTGATTAAGTTTGTGCTAACAGACTTGTGATTTATTCTTCTATCTACAGACAATAATCTGATACAATTGTAGTTGAGAAAGTGTACAAATATCGATAATTTGGAAAATCAAACAATCTGACATATGTAATCACTCTCCACTGCACTCCTGCTTAGCCCCATTTTTTCCCAAAATGTCAAACATTTCGGTAAACTGTGTGGGATTACGCTGAGAATGTGAGGAAGTGTTTAAAATCTGGACAGCTGCATGGAGTCCACGTGTTCACTTCACACAAAGACTGTTTTCCATGTTATATAACATAAGCACAGCCTTCTGTTATCAAATACTTAATTCACCGGTTTCATTGTAAATCAGCCATCATTAGACTACATGTACATGGATATAAAGACTGACTAATTCAGAAATTCAATTCTACATTTCTGTGTAATCTGTTATGATTGAGGATTGCGATTAGAAAGTTACAAAAAAAACAAACAACCAAACTAACAGTAAAACAAATAATTGTTGACCGTAAACAGACACTTTTCAATGATGGGAATACCTCTTCCACCAATCATGGCAATAGTATATGTGGCTTGATGTATGTACATCATTCTATTTGTTTCAACACATGATCTTTGTACACTTTAAGTGTCAATGCCCTACTGAAGTGCTCATACATTCAGGAGTCCAAGGTACAATTTTGAGATCTTTCACATGTTATAGTAACACAATAGGGGAGAAATATTAAACCCTAGTCAATTACTATTTAATAGGGCAGTTTTAAGTAGGCAATCTCTACTCATCATCATGTCCTTTTAAAGGCCTTTAAATGATCGCCTTTCCTACCAAAATACAGTTTTAAAATTTGAAACAGTCTACTAGAGTTCTGTGACTTACAGACAGACTGCTGTCTCCTTGTTTTGGTCCTAACATATGCAACTTACTTATATTTCTATTAGCACAAGGATTTACCATAAATCAACTTTGCAAAAACAAATCTTACAACTCCATATAGAAAGAGACAAAAAGTCTATCTTATATGCCTTTGAGGAAAGTTAGGGAGTCAAATTTGTAAGAACAACCAAAGGAGATTAAATATAGAGTACTTAGTTATGTAGAAATAATCAACACATTTACCTTGAGAAAGATCAACACCTTCTTAACTGCTGCCCACAAATTAAAAGGTGATTTCTGATGTTCATTGGGAGTGATATGAACTCTATACATTACTGGTGTTACTGGGACTACAACTTCATCAAGAGTGGTAACACTATGTGTACTGTCTGCCATAGCTTATACACGTCATCCTGCTTCCCCAGTGCTTGAGTCTAAAACTCTGTTTGTGAGATGATATGGCTGGTGATGTCACAGTTCAAGGCCTAGTCATCATCAACAATGTCTCACTACATGCACTGAACTACTGCAATGCAGTGTGAAAACAATACCCACTGGTGACGTCATCGGGGTTCCACACTTTGTTTAGAGCTGTGCTGGCCTGATCACATGTTAAAGTTATCAGGAAGTTTGTAAACAATCTCAGAGATTGAACAAGGTTTTTTTTTACACATTGTTTTGTAGGTTTCCCTTTCACAGTATGTCATTATCTTCCATTATTGGCTGAGAATTACCAAGTTTCAAATTCATTCAAATTTCCAATAATCTTGAATAAATTATTCAATGACGTAGTTTGAAATTATTCGATGACGTAATTTCCATTGTTATCAATATCTGGACTCTGTCCCATTAAAATAACAGATTGATGTCTGTAAACACATGATATATGTAGATACAGAAGCCTTCACAAAAACAAAGCTAAAGTCCTAAGTTATTGTTACTGGTACATGATGCATCAACAGGTCAATGTCATGAGTAATTATCTGACATTATACATGTGGTATATGGAGGTTAGTGACATATACACTAACACTACTATGACTTCAAATCGAAGTCTATCTTGACAAAATAATACTCTGTCCTAATAGTATACATAAAGTTCTGTTTCTGTTTTGTAACTAAATATGTTGTTGTTTAATATGGGGTATGTCTGGGTCATATCCTTATATTACAGGTTACTCAATGGCATTCAGGACACTGGCACTGGTCAAACAAACTGAATGCATGCCAACTTTTGGCGAAGTAATTATAATTCCTTTTAAGTCCACACTAACATACATAATGTAGATGTGATGAATGGTTTCCCTGTGTGTGTGTGTGTGTGTGTGTGTGTGTGTGTGTGTGTGTGTGTGTGTGTGTGTGTGTGTGTGTGTGTGTGTGCGTGCGTGCGTGCGCGCGCGCGTGTATGTATGTATGTGAGTGTGTGTGTGTGTATGTATGTATGTATGTATGTATGTATGTATGTATGTATGTATGTATGTATGTATGTATGTATGTATGTATGTATGTATGTATGTATGTATGTATGTATGTATGTATGTATGTATGTATGTATGTATGTATGTATGTATGTATGTATGTATGTATGTATGTATGTATGTATGTATGTATGTATGTATGTATGTATGTATGTATGTATGTATGTATGTATGTATGTATGTGTGCGTACATTTGTAATATACAAATGTACATATACATGTACACTGTTGTATAGTATGAGTGAGTGTATGATAGTAAATGGTATAACACCATACTACATAACATTTGCTTAGATAATTATGGGTTTATAAATACTTGTGTAATGTATAATTACTTCATAACCTGTATTTAGACATAATTCACATGTGCATATGTAATCAATCACAAAATCAAGATAAATTGTAGTGTACTATAATAATACACAGTCATGAAACAATCATTATTGAATAAATGGTTAATTAGATTGGAAATGAGTGAACGCTTATCCTTCCACAAGGGCAATAGTTGCTACAAACAATCCTAAATGAAGGAATTTCTCTTTCTGAGCTTATGTGAAATTATGAGTCTGTCCCTTATAGAGCTAATTTTGAAATTTCACTTAAAATAATGTTGATATCAAGGCAGTGCCAAAATGCATCAGACTATTAAACTAATGATAATAATTAAAATATTTCTCAATTAATTTTAAACTGAATTATAATTCTAAATTTTGGATTATGTCACATCAGAAAACTTAAAAAAAATAAACAAACAAATTAGATTTTGTCATTAGTGTTCATATGATATTATACCACTCACTAATTTTGACATAATTTTATGTAAGGTGATGCATACTAATGATGTAGATAATACACATTATTATACTGGCTATGCCAGTATGTGTGTACAAGTGTGTCAGCTGTACAGCTTCATTGTATTCCCCTGGCATTACTTCTTTTTACTATGTTAGCATCATGTTACAACAGTGGCAAGATTAGTTTTGACGCGCATGTACAACAGATACACACTAAGGCTAGAAATTAACAGTAGTCCAGGGCGCAGTAGAGTATTCTACTAAACATCACATCTTGACTACCAAATTAGCAGTAGTCCGAGGCACATTGACTACTAAACATTGTATCTAGACTACCAAATTAGCAGTAGTCTAGGACACATGAGACTACTAAACATTGTATCTAGACTACCAAATTAGCAGTAGTCCAGGACACATAGACTACTAAACATTGTATCTAGACTATCAAATTAGCAGTAGCCCAGGGTACAGACAAATGTAGACTTCTAAACATTGTATCTACTACCAAAGTAGCAGAAGTCCAGAGTACATAGACTACCAATCATTGTATCTAGACTACCAAATTAGCAGTAGTCCAAGGCACATTGACTACTAAACATTGTATCTAGACTATCAAATTAGCAGTAGTCCAGGGTACACAGACTAAACATTGTATCTAGACTACCAAATTAGCAGTAGCCCTGGGTACACAGACTAAACATTGTATCTAGACTACCAAATTAGCAGTAGCCCAGGGTACACAGACTAAACATTGTATCTAGACTACCAAATTTTAGCAGTAGTCCAGGACACATAGACTACTAAACATTGTATCTAGACTACCAAATTACCAGTAGTCCAAGGCACATTGACTCCTAAACACTGTATCTAGACTACTAAATTACATGTAGAAGGTGGTACTCTGACAGACAAGTGGAAGTCCATAGAAAATTGTGAAAAAGTTCACTTGGCTAAATCTGACTGACTACCAACCTTAGTTAAATTTGAGCCCAGTAAAAATATCATTTTGAATAATGATAACAATTATAATAATAATGAATATTTATAATGCGCCTGTTCTCCTGGAGTGCTCCAGGCACGGACATAGACCTACTTACAAAATGAAAGAATGCAGAACAATTTGACAACATTAAATAAGGATTCAGAGAGAAGTACATGTAAATTTTACATAATTGGAAAAAAAGCATGACACTAAAATACAGTCTGTATTCACATAATGATTTCCAGGGTACTAATGCTATAGCTGTCCTGATTTACCTTTACGTTGAATAGAAAGTGAAATGATGAGGGTAGTTCAGGGTTTGACCCAAGTCAACACAGGAATACTGAATTATCACACCCCACCAATGTTTATTATCGTACAATACTGTCCTGTCACAGATGGCACTGACAGTCATTCAAAAAGTCAAATAGATACTTTATACAAACAGGGTCTTCATAGCATGAATGTAAAATCCCTCTTAAAATCTCCTCAATTTCAATTAATAACTTGTACACAGTCTACACTACTATTCCATCCAAACGTTACCATGTCAACATCGTGAACACTGTGACCATTCAACCAGAGACAATACATTACAATCCCGTCATGTCTTCAGCATGTATTAATATGTGCACCACATATGATATATTCCATACTGTTAAAATTGGTATCAATTTCACAAATTATATCCATAAAGTTACATCATTAAATGCATATCAGTATCACTGTATCAGTATCCCATCACAATGTCTGCTTAGACCTAATAAAATATATTGTGTGGTTCCGATCACATTCAATTTTAGAATAGGTGGGATATGTATTTTTTTTAAATTTTATTTTATCCATTTCTTCATATGTGTGTCTAGTTCAGGTTTTCCATTGTTTTCCAAATGGTCTCTCTGTTATTTATGTCTTCCTATAAGATGTACAGCCATTATAGATTGGAAGAATAGTTTTATATTGTCTTGATGTCAGTTTCCGCATCTACAATTTCTGGCGCTATTTTTTTCTCAAATACATAAACAAAATTTAGTGTTGGCAGTAAAAACTAGGTGGGGTTGGGTAACTGGAACCAAACGATTATTTTTTCTAGGCCTTTAGTTTGGGAACTATAAGGCTATTATGAACATTAAATATCTAAAATGTATAAACACTTTTTTTTTTTAATTTTACCCAAAAAATATTCTATAATCTAAATAATAATTTTTGGTTTCCCAGTCAATAATACATGTATCTGTGTCCATCCCTTCTTTCTTTTTCACAGGCACATTTATCATATGACTGTACTTTTGTCCTTGTGTCGATGTCAGTTGGTATAATAAACCTGGCTAAATAGACTGTTTTTCTATTCAATGAAATGCAAAATGTTATTTTTAGCAGAACATTTGCAGGATGGCAGACAATGAAGGTATAACATGGCAATATTTTGATATCTGATTACAGTATTACGTACAGAACAGTTTCTTATTTCTGTTATGTAGATAAGTTACACATCATTAGACTTGGTTGTATTACATGTAAATTATACTGAAAATTCAAATATTTCTCTAAACTGCAAAATAACTATTGATATTTATTTGTTGTAAATTAATAATTCATAACAAATACCTGGGAATTTGATGACAAATAAATGGGAATTCCATAAAACAAACTGAAACATATTCGGCAGTTAAATAATTAAAATACATGAAATCTTACTAGCTAGGTGGATATATGCACTCCTAAACTCTGACACATCTCTCTTTCTCTGATATGGATCCTCCCATAAGGAAAACGTGAGACTGCACAGTTTTCATGCACATGGATTTTTGGTTAAAAGTCACCCACACTATTGCGAATGATTACAGAAAATACAGAAATAAATTTTAAATTTTAAATATAACCTACTTCTTGTCTATTCCACCATTTTTTGTCTAACATTCACTCAAGTTGCAAAATGGATGATAAGACCGCAGCATAAATGTACACAGGGTTTTGCACATGTGTAACCTTGAGCTAGTCTATTTGTATGACTGGCAGGTGTTACCAGAGTGTATATATCCAGAGCTAAATCTAACTCAGTCAATCCTAAAGGTCTGAAATGATGGCTGTTGTCCTTACTCAAATCTATATCACAGTGTTAAATTTTAAGGACTGAATGTGCTTATACAAAGGTTTAAGGAAGTGACATATTCTTTTACTGAAAACACTCTCATTTCTGCTGTAAGTCAATGAGTAGAACAGAACAGGCTGATATCTGCCATTTTGGGCAATCAGGTTTGGTTACAATGTTTGGAAATGTAGCAATTTGATCTAGTATAAAACAATACTACATTTGTAAGTCACACAGTTTAAACTGACTTTACCATACACAAGCCAAGTTGAACAAAAAATATGGAATATATACTCTGGTCATTCTATGGCAACGCATGTCTACATCACTGATTCTGCTGTGTTCAAAATATCAGTTAAAATGTTCAAAACTGTCACTATTTCCCCCGACTTTTCTTTGATATTATTGGCGCTAGTATTATTATGTTAATCTCCAATATTTTTCTTCATTCATCCACAATGCTTGAAACCTATGGGTTGTTACTACTCATCCAGTGACTCATAGTGACAAGGCCCCTTAGGTCACTCATATTTTCTTGGCTAAGCGAAGAAAACTATTGGGGAATAGCATCAAATTGTCCTCAGTGCTATACACTGCCCTATGGTATGAGTAATGTAGTCATACCAGCAGCCAATATTTAACCTACCAGTAAATCCTAAAATTAATTTTAGAACTAAACCATTACTTTACAACAATAAAGCTGAAGATTGGTATCATAGAAACCATTAGTATTAGTGGCTTCACCCATCACCACCACACCTTAATTGGGGTACAAACATTCCTGTGAGTGTAGATTACAGAATTTTAAAAAGTGCACATTACAGTCTATAGTGATACATTCATAGTACAAGGCTAAAATAGTTTCTAACAAACTAGATACTTTTTGTTTTAATTTTAATGATATTACCATACAATGGGATGTGACATTATACAATACCCTATTATTTCAATATTTTGTGGATGAGTTGATAGTGAAACAATGGCACAACTTGCCACGTGTTAATTGTTTTAGTTACAACCGACATCAATGTTAGGTATGGATGTTAGAAATATCTAACGTTGGAGATATGGAGGTAGATGTAAAATAGAAAGTTATAAACCATGTTATTGGGCTTCCATCGGAAGTAACTCCATGCAAGTCAAGTTCAATTATTACGTGTAGTAACATTTACACTATACAAACAGTTAGTAATTATTGGATTAAAGAAAGATATATAAGGAAGTTTTTAGTGATCGTTTCTCACCAGTGCAACCTTCCTCCCTTTGCTAGGTAATCCCCGTTGCTTACAGATTTGTCTTAATTGTTGATATTTCATCCTAGCGTACTCAACACTCATGTCATCGCGGACATCGGAGTTCATGACAGTGACATTGGTATCGGTACGCCTACCGTACTTGTCCGACGTAAATGGCGTTCTACGACGGTTGGACCGGCGTCTAGTCTCCGCCATACTGCAAGTTAAACGTCATCGATTTTTGTAACTGTTATCTGTTACCTTTTAAAGACCACAGTTGGCTTTCCAGCCGTTGCATTTCTCACCTGATCAAGGGATTCCGCTTGGCAGCATGTATTGTACGTAGAACTATAATCCTGTTCGACGAGGACAAACAGACGGGTGAATGGTAAATAACGAACTTTTTGATTGGTGCATATGTCAGATTAGACCGAATCAAAATCGCTGTTACATTGATAAGCGGAGGACATTTAATTTCTGCAAAGTCTTCTTCCGTTTTGATATGCTGTATATATTTCTTTTCATTCGCTAGATATAACATTACTATAGCGTAAAAAATAATTTGAAAAAGCATTATTTCATTAAAATCGCGTTTTTATCAAACATGGATGTCTGTAACGTGTGTGAACTCTGACCTATATTTAAAACAAGCACAGGTTATGTCAACACAGAACCGCATACACTTAGCCGCCAGGGACCGTCACTATGGCTGTTGAACGAGATAGACTAAAACAGGACCGTGAACGAACACATAATTGGAAAAGATGGGGACCTTTCTTATCTGAACGACAGTGGGGAACAGTTCGAGAAGATTATAGCGCCGACGGTGATTGGTGAGCACGTGTATTTTTTCACAACTTTGCAAATGTTGCCAGTTGCGAGTGGGAAGTGTACACCTTAACCAGGGGGATGTACTCTACATATGCAGTGTATCAAAGTGATTCAGCATGTTTATCCGAACATGACAGATCACTTTGAGCATAGATGTGTTTTCTTGTGTATATGGGTACAGTGCAAAAACAGTGCCTAGTACAGTGTATTGGTAGTATTTTTAAGAAAACCTATTTCCTACAACATTTTAAAACGGGCTGTACTAATGCTTTTACACAGGGTACGTTGAAAAGTCCTAGTAGACAGTGCAGTGCAAGGGACGACATACTCCGTATGCAAGCAGGAGTAAGCGTACGTCAGCAAAATCAGACTACACGCAAACGTGATAAAAACTATTACGATAAATTAGATACATTCTGTATGATATGTAAACAAAAATGTGTCAAGGTAGTACCAAGTCTAGTTCCAGGGGTCCGTGCGTACACACCCTTCTCATTCATTCATACAATTACAAGGCCGTTCATACAAATATAAAGAAGCTCATACATGCAGACAGTTCAATCTGTTGACCGTTTCAACAATGTGGCGTGGCACCCCCGGATATCGTAAACAACGTTGAATGAGCATCCATACGTAAGAGCAATGAGTTGCACTTTTATCATATGGTGTTAAACACGGTGTACGGAGTTCAATATTTGTTATATCAGTGGCTATCACCTTGCATATCACAACTTCATTGAATACACATGCAAAAAAGTAAATTGTAGAATAAAATAGATAAATAAAAGTAAAAGTATGGAATGGTCACTGCACTGCACTGCACTTCTGCAGAATCACTTGCTGACTCAGCATTTGACAAATAAATACAATTAATTGTGTGAATGCAAATGATCAATGGATATAACAAAAACCTGAACTATTTTCGATAATGTCTAACCCATGACCTACATTCCATTGTTGAGTAGAAATTATATTTTAAGATATTTGTCAGCAAATATCCACATGTGTATCACTTACTATTGCGGAAGTTGGAAAATTCAGTATAATAAACCAGGAAGTATTAAAGTAGTAGTACCTATGTTTAAATTTGTAAAATGCCTTGTGAATCATTATAATTATATTGTAAAGCTTTACTGTATAAAGTGTACACTGTAAATTCATTTTGTCGTATGTTTCTACATCTGTTAAGTGAGTGAACGAATGAAATTTATTTCACCAGATAAGAAAAATAAGCTACGGTTTCAAAGAAACATGTGATACAAATATACAAAATGAATACAAAAGAAATACATAATTGTTGGTGTCGAACTTGGCATATTATATCTGTAAAAAAAAAGAGTTGTCATTTTGGTAAGATCTTTGAATTGAACTGGGAATGCAATTGTGATTAAGCTTGAGGGAAGCAGTGTTAGAATTAGACCTGGAGTGAGACCCTCTAGCTTATAAAAATTTGTATTGTTGACTGAGTTGTGCAGTACTCTATAATTTTCATTTTTATGATGTTTAATATATAACTAATTAAAAAACTTTAATTTGAAGGGTTTGGGGAAATATTTCATTTCTCTGTCATGGCACCTGGAAGTTTCATTGTTATTTCTCTTCTGTACTTGATTTTATAAAAGTGGCTGAATGGACGACAAATTGATATTTATTTTGCATTTTTAATTAGTAAAGGAACTTGACAGTGCTTATCTACTTAATAAAACATGAAACAGTATAGACCAAAGCTATGTTTGAATCACTGCAAAATAGGAGAAAGCTATAAAATTTGTAAAAAGTTTGTTGTCACATATTTTACGTACGAAAGGAAACACTGTACATTCTTAGAGCATTGTATATTATGCTAGGGTCAGACTTTATTAAACCTTTTTGCCGGAGTAAACATGCATTATGACTCGTGTGTAATATTCTGAGTTTGATCTTGTTATAGTTGGAACTACTTCCCACATGACCATGCTAGAAGTAGAGCATACCGTTGGGGTGAGGATGGATTGCTAGGTATTACAGATAGACAATGTCGACTTTGTTTTGCCTTAGCTTTGTGGAATGGTAAAGATGCAATTCTTAAAGAAAGACTCTTTGGATTAACAGGTATGTTTTGGTTTATCCTGTACATGGAATATTTTTTGTGGAGTTTTGTTTTGTATTGTTTGTTTATTTGGTTGTTTTTCTGTCTGTCTGTCTGTCTGTCTGTCTGTCTGTCTGTCTGTCTGTCTGTCTGTCTGTCTGTCTGTCTGTCTGTCTGTCTGTCTGTCTGTCTGTCTGTCTATATGTATGTATGTCTGTCTGTGTGCCAGTCTGTCTGTCTGTCTGTCTGTCTGTCTGTCTGTCTGTCTGTCTATGTCTGTCTATATGTATGTATGTCTGTCTGCCAGTCTGTCTGTCTGTCTGTCTGTCTGTCTGTCAGTCTGTCTCTGTCTGTCTGTCTGCCTGCCTGCTTGCCTATCTGTCTGTCTGTCTGTCTGCCTGCCTGTCTGTCTGTCTGCCTGCCTGAGGTGTGAAAAATAGTGTCTGGCAGAATTACAGAAAAAGTAGTCCTGAACATAAGAATAATCCTATGTAATCTTTGTTGTTCCACTGATAAGTATCAAGAATGCAAACAATGAATGTATTAAGTTGAATATTTTCATCATCAATACAGGTCCACAGGGAAATCATGGTGAAGATTGCAAAGAAAATTATTATTATCTTGACTCTTCTCCAACTCATTCCTATATGAAAGCTCTGTATAAATACCCACAGAATGAATATCCTTACGCCAAACTAGAAGAGGAAAACAGATACCGTTCAAAGTCAGAACTTGAGTATGAACTGGAAGACACAGGTAAAGGAACTTGTATTTACAGTGTGTTACATGGCCAGACATCCAAAGTGTTGTACAGTCAGACATCCACTGTGTGTTACGGCCAGACATCCAGAGTGTGTTGTACAGCCAGACATCTACTGTGTTTTGTAAAGCCAGATATCCAGTCTTGTATGAAAAACAGTTTTAAAGTTCTATTTTGACCCTCTAGCATGATGTAAAATGCTGTTGTGAGTGTGGCAGGTACCAAGAATTGGGTACCTCACTTATAAACAACCACTTTAATTTGATTAAAGCTTAGTAACATATATTTGATGTGTTATTTTTTGTACACAGGTGTATTTGAAGAGAACAGATATTGGGATGTGTTTGCAGAGTATGCCAAGAATTCCCCCAATGATATTCTGTGTAAAATCACTGTTGCCAACCGTGGTCCTGATGCTGCTACTATTCATGTATTACCTACACTATGGTTTAGGAATACCTGGATATGGGGTTGTACACATGAAGGCTGTACTATGAAACCCAGCATGAATCTCCAGAAGGATGGTTCTGTACACCTAAAACATGAGAGTCTAGGTATTTATCCTGTAACTTTGAACGTATTTATCTTGGTACATGATCAATTCGGTGGAATGGCACTTTAGGATGTGTCATGTGCACTATATTTTTGCAGATGGTCCAAAGGGAAATTTAGTCATATTTTGTAATTAAAGTCACTCGAACAGCAAATATTCAGTGCAACTGTTGTTGATGATATTTTAGGACATGACAGGCACGGTGTATTTTGGTGGATATAGTAGAATGAAAAGGAAATCTGACACCATTTGTAATTAAAGTCACCTATACAGCTATGCATATTCAGTGCAAGTGTTGTTGAAACCAAGTTCACAACAGCTGAATTTAATACAGAAGTGTGTCCCATCTGTACAAATGAATAGGTGTAAAGTGTGTGTCTTGACTGAGATGTGTTGGATCCGTGTCTGGCAGTTTCTTGACATGGATATGTCATTTCTTAAAGGTTCAAAATAGAGATATGATAATGATTACTTACCAGAGTTTTTGATGCTTCCATTGACAGTTATGACAGTCTAGTAACCTTCAGTGTAATCTATAGAATACTTACAGTAGTATTATAATTACATACACCAAAGGTTGATAACAAAATGTAGGTGACGAGCTGTCAGTAGTAGATGATGGTTGATTAATTGCCAATATAACAGCTGCTAATAGGACAATGAATTGGTATAAGTTTGTATCTTTGACCCGGATGTATATCTGTTTTCTGGACAGGGATATATCATTAATTTTCAAATAAGTTTCAAAAGAGAGATAAATATAATTAAATTAGCCATATGCTAGTTACTTGCTGGAGGTACTTGTTTCCATTGAAAGTCATGAAGTACCCTCAGTGTAAGCAGTTAATGCACAACAAAAGTTAATGGCAAAATGTAGATGACAATGCAAGCTGTCAGATATTGATGACAGGAATATTTATTAATTATTTTGCAAAAATGACAGCTGTTGATGGGATAATAGTATTGTGAATTCTAAGCCACTATGCCTTTCAATTATCAGATAGGACATTGTGTAGTGATTCAAGTCCAGTGGGAATTTCACCAGTGGTGAATTTCTATGACCTTGATAGCTTTGCCTGAAAACACCTGTGACAACCACACTTTACATTCAAACAAGTGAATGCAGTCTATCTCCAGACCTAATTGACAACTTTATTTCATTGCATGTTATATAAGAATTTCTATTGTCATGAAAGCGATGTGGTCAAATGAAAAGATTTTGATTGTTCTTATTTTCTTTAGTTGTATTATTTATATTGTTATTTAGTCTATATTTGGTGACAGTCTAAAGATTATATACATATAGTTTTCTACTTCAGTATTCTTTACTTAAGACTTTGCTCTTTGTATGTTATCATATAATATCTAGTGATTTTGTCCTGGCCTCGTGTATGTGTGTGTGTGTGTGTGTGTGTGTGTGTGTGTGTGTGTGTGTGTGTGTGTGTGTGTGTGTGTGTGTGTGTGTGTGTGTGTGTGTGTCTGCGTGCATGCGTGCGTGCGTGCGTGCGTGCATGTGTGTGTGACATATACATTCCTTGTTTGTGTTCATCTTTAAAATCACATGCTAACAACATCCATTGATCCGTGACTCGTTCAATACTGAGATTAACTATGTGACTTTATTGTTGTATTGTGCAGGGAAGTATACATTTGTGTGTGACAAAAGCCCTGATGGTACCAACCCACCTCTATTAATGACAGAAAATGAGACAAACACAGTACGACTGTACGGCACTGAAAATTATACCCCATATGTGAGGGATGCCTTCCATCGTTATGTCGTAAATGGTAAAGTATACAGTTAGATACTATTGCACAATCTTCATTCAAGTGATGAATATACAAATATGTATGGGGCAAAGACGAGTATAGTGACTTTAACATTTAGGCTACAGAAATGTTCCTGCTGAATGAAGAACGATATAGGAGAATAATTATTATAGCTGTGAAAGCTTAATGTAAAAAGAAAACTTAAACTTGTACTAGCTGCAACTGGAGCATTTTTTTCACCAAAGATATATTCACTAAAAATTGTCAGTTATGTGTGAAAAGACATTGTATCTGTTAATTAGTGGTCAATATTATGTGTATGTAGTGAGGTGGCAAGTTTAAATCTTGTGTGAAAGTTTGGTTTTGAATCTGTCGCCTGTTAAAATTGTACTAGTTGTAACTGTAGTATCAATTTTGGATCAGACAACCTCAATATATTCACTGAAAATTCTTAAAATACCAATAATTAGACATTGTACATATTAATCAGTGGTCAATATTATCCATGAGCAGTACAGAAACAGGTTGAAATTGTGATTGCCATTGAGGGCGCTGTTTTCCTAGTGTGGACCTAAAACCGATGAAGTACGGTTTCAACCTGTTACTATACTTCCCATATATAAAAAAGATTTTGTACAATGTACAATGTCTAATTATTGGTCTAATTAATGAATACATAGATATGAATGCATAAACAGTTCTCCAACTTCTGATCCCAGTTACAGCTGAGCTAGTGCAGCTTTAAAGATTTTGATTTTGTTTTTGATGAAAAAGGTGAAAAAGATGCTGTAACTCCCAAGGGACATGGTACAAAGGTAGCACCACATTATGTCTTAAATGTACCTGCTGGAGAATCAGTTACAATACGGCAACGACTCTTCTGTAATCTAGAAGATCCAGGAAAAGAATACTTTGGAGAAAACTTTGAGAAAGTATTTGAAGAAAGACAAAAAGACTGCGATGATTATTACGTTTCAGTAAGTTGGATGTAATATTTTGTAAAAAATCACTTGTGAGAATCTTTTGTTGGGCCAAAGTGCATATAATGTAAAAGAAGTATTCGTCAACCAGGTTGGCTAGCCATTACTCAGAGAGAGCTAAAGGAAAAAGGGATCTACATTAAGAATGACCTTCCATCACTCTCTGATGGTGGGGAGAACCCTGTACATTGTATCATCTTGTTGTATGTGCATATTTCATAACTTATTGAATGGTCTGTGGTGATCTTCATTTCAGATTCAGCCAAAGAAAATCAATAAGACTGCAGCCCTTGAAAATGTGATGAGACAGTGTTATGCCAGTCTACTGTGGAGTAAACAGTTTTATCATTACATCATTAAAGACTGGTTGAATGGAGACCGAGACCAACCCCCACCACCAGAAAGTAGAAAAGCGGGACGTAATATAGAATGGAAACATCTGTTCAATAAAGATGTGGTATCCATGCCAGATAAATGGGAATATCCATGGGTAAGTAGTAGGAGTACGCAGTAGAATGTGTAAAGGTATTATGAATAGCTAATAAACAAATAATTTACATTTGTAAAAGTATCACATATGTACCAGTGATTATCTTCACGAATGCGTACATACTAGTGGTATTTGCACTGCAGTGAAATACTGAAAACATTACCTGTATTGCATACCTGTAAGTATGCAAATGATATACATGATAAATGATATCGCACAGTATAATTTTTACAGAAATATACTGTTTCAGATAAACATATGTTATAATAACACCACCCATGCACGGTGGCAGCATGGATTCCAGAGTGTCCGGATGCTCAGAGGTATTTGCACTCATGCTTGCAGTGTTTTCTGCTGCACCTTCATTCACTACACTCATGAAAGTACAACCACAGAAAACGCTGCAAGTGCCCATACAAATACTCTGAGTATGCCACACTTGGACTCGCACATCTGTTCACAGTTATTCTCAATTAGAGGAAAAATCAAATATACTTGATGAAGTTGGGCTGTACTGTTATTATACACATGAATGTGTAACATATTAACATATTAACATATTAGAGGGGACACATGCCAGGAAAAAGAGACATTTTCAAAAAATGCCTCATTGTAGTCAGCAGAAAATAATTATTGATGGTTGAACAATGAATATTCATGAATCCTAAATGCTTATTCCCTTCAGTCGAAACATCTCTCATGAATATTCATTCAAGGCAATAGCCCATGGCAAAGATACGCAATAAAGGCACTAGATCAATGTGGTGTTTCTCTAAAATCACAAGTGATTGTAGCCTAGGTGATGTAAAATCATGAAATGATTCTCCAGAACTCAGTAGTTTATCAAAATGCCTTTATTTCCTGGAGTGGCATTTCCCTTTAAGAAACATTACAGTATTTTTCATCTTTACTTTACATCTAACCTTTGGAATCCTTTTAATTAATCTACTGTACAGTACTGTAGTTATCCATTGACCAATTCTATTACAGAAAACTTTAAGAAATTCTATGATTTTGAAAATCATTTAAATTTGATTTTTCACATATCTAGTATGCCTCGTGGGATTTAGCTTTCCACATGATACCCATGGCACGTGTAGACCCTGAGTTGGCCAAGGACCAGTTATTGTTATTCCTAAGAGAGTGGTATCTGGCACCTAATGGACAGGTAAATCAGACATCTTGATATTTTCATTTCAAATCATCTATCGACAAATTTTGGTAAGTACAGGGCTGTATAACCTTACCCAATATAGAATTTGATGGCATCGTCAGCTCTGTCGATTTCAGCCTCTATTTAGCATTTGGTCAATAACCAATTGATGTCATTAACACTTGGCAAAAACATTCAGTCCACTGAAGAAGTCAAGCGAGGCTTGGCAAAATATTTGACAAAGTTACATTTCCTGCTTGTATGAGGAAATAATATAGAACTATTGAGGGCTCCTAAAACCACCAGGATATTTGTTTTATTTCTTTCATTTCTAAGTTGTAATTTGTTTTAAACTTTGATAGTGACATTATTCTCACTTGATACCAGGCATAGCATTTCTTTCCTTGCTAAATGCTGACACATGAGTTAACAGTTTGATTATCAATACAAGTAGTTGAACTTAGAAGATGTGTGGTGATAAAAATTTGTATTTGATGTAGATTATCAGCATATGAGTGTGACTTCTTTGGTGATGAGATTTTCAAAGAGTTTGCCCATTTTTCTTGATGACTTTAATAGTGAACGTTTAAGTATGTTTTCTTGCTAGATGCCAGCCTATGAGTTTGAATTTGGTGATGTCAATCCACCTGTACATGCATGGGCAGTCTTCAGAGTTTTCAAGATGGTAGCACCACGTGGTGAGAGAGATCAAGTATTCTTAAGAAGATGTTTCCAGAAGTTGATGCTGAATTTCACTTGGTAAGTCTAAGATTGCAAACTGATTGTGGATGTTTTGATAAATGTGAGTGTGAAAAGACCCACAGCTTGATTGATTGATTGATTGATTGATTGATTTGTTCAAAAGTCCTCTTTTGTTTAATATCCAACTTCGAAAGAGCTACAAAATATTTACATATCAGCTTACAAAAAATATTTACATATCAGCTTAGCATCGATAAACTCTTCCAACATTTGGTTCTTCTTATTAAAACAATAAAACAACAGATTTCTATTTCATATCATCCATATCATGTACATATTTACACTAACTTAAAGGGCATGAACTAAATTGATACATGTTAGGGAGTATTTTGGTACCTGTAGTATTCTACTTATATGCATTACTTGCTGTTGGCAGAGTTCAAACCTGGTATTCAGGCATAATATGTAAATGATTTGATGACAAAATTTAGTGTACAAATACTAAAAAGTCAAGGACATAATAATATGTCATGAACTAAGGCTAGGAGATGATGCCATCAAAGTCATGTATTACATTAACCTTGACTAGGAATAGTTAAATGAAGAGGTATTGTGTAGGCATTTTCACCCAGGAAAAAAGTCTATAAATTCAGCTTGTGCCACTTTAAGTCTTACTTTTTATCTTACTTTACAGGTGGGTAAATAGAAAAGATCCAGAAGGAAAGAACATTTTCTCTGGTGGATTCCTGGGTTTAGATAACATTGGAGTATTTGATAGGTCTAAACCACTGCCAACTGGAGGCACACTTGAACAGGTATGTATACCACTACAGCTATAACTTGAGGAACATATGAACAGGTAATATGTATAACACCCACCCCAACCCCCAACCCCAAACACCCTTTCCAGCTTCAATGCCGTGTCCAGGCACCAACATCAAATGAAAGAACACTCAAACAAGTATGTACACCACGACCAACTTGAGGAACATTTCAACAGGTAAAATAGATATTAACATTCGCCGTCACTTTCAGCTTCAATGTCATGTCCAATACCAATGTCAAATGAATACTTGAAAATTTGAAGAGCTAAATATACACCACTGCTAACTGGAGGAACTGTTGAACGACGGGAACAGAAACATTTGCTTTTTTATTTGATATTGATAAACTTTCTATATTTCATTATATGCATTTTACTTGAATAATGCAAATACTAGTATCATGTAATGACCCCATGGATATAATTCAACCTTTGCAATTCTGTCATGTTTTACTGTGATGCCATTATACTGTATTGCCATCAGTCAGCCTGAAAAATAGTATCTAAAGCAACTGTTGCTATGTAAAACAACAGCAAGGGCAGTAATATAGATTGTAATACTGTCATACCTTGGTGACTGAGAACATTAACAAACATATGAGGCATGTCTTTGTCATTTCTTTGTAATTTTGACTACAGGCTGATGGGACAGCATGGGTTGCTTTCTTCTGTTCAATGATGTTGGATATTGCATTAGAATTGGCACTTGAAGATCCTAGTTATGAAGATATGGCCAGCAAGTTCTTTGAACATTTTATATCTATTGTGGATGCTATGAACCAAATGGCTGGTGGTGGAGGTCTGTACAACTTATTCAATGCTATTTTGTAAACATACATAAATTGAAAATATACAAATATAATCTTTTGGTTCAATAGGGTCAATTCAAATTGTAAAACTACCAATAGATTTCTTCAGAAACATGGATGTTTCTGAAAACACCTTCAAATAATATAATCTAATCCAATCCAATCTAATCTAATCTAATCTAATCTAATCTACATGTCTTATATTACACATTACATGCTTTAAAATGTCAATGTGCTTTATTGTCATGAAAGTCACAATTTTCAATAAATTTATATATTACTATAATTGCAGGACTATGGGATGATGAGGATGGATTTTATTATGATGTACTGAGAACAGATAACATGACAATCCCATTACGTATTAGATCTATCGTTGGTCTTGTACCTCTGTATGCTGTATTGGCTTTAGAAGAACACAAACTTGGACGTTTAGAAGGCTTTATGAAACGTACAAAATGGTTTCTGAAGTACAGACAAGACTTGGCATCAAAGGTTAGTATTATGTTTGTATGGGACTTGATTTGTCTTTATTAAATGGACTTGATGAAATGTCTTCTGTCTATAGCTAGTCTGAGAAGGGAAACAATCATATAATGATATAAAGTATGTATGTCTTTAATCTGAAATTGAACACTTAAAGCTATCGTTTTCCCTTACAGATTGCATACATGTCAAAAGATGGGGTCAAAGGTCGTCTTCTATTAGCTATTCCGACAAGAGACAGAATGACTAGACTTCTACGTTATGTCTTGGATGAGGATGAATTCTTATCACCATATGGTATACGGTCATTATCAAAGGTGAGATGATGAGTCAGAACTTCACAATTCATTTTGGATAGTTTAAGTCTTTTCATAGTCTAGGTGCTAGAGCTGCAGGCAATTCTGCTGTCTTTAAAAGTGGCCACAGGTCGCATAGCACCAAAGGTACTGTTGAGAGCGAATGCGCACCAGAAGTACAGTGATCCTCACTTTTTGATAAATTTAAGATAAGTTATTCATAGTTATATGTATATTTGCATATTACTATATACAGGTGCACACATTTAAGATAAAGCCATTCATAGTTTATGTGTATGATATTTGCATACTACTATATACAGGTGCACAAACTTAGGATAAGTCATTCATTGTTTATGTGTATGGTATTTGCATACTACTATATACAGGTGCACACACTTAAGGTAAATCATTCATTGTTTATGTGTCTGGTATTTGCATATTACTATATACAGGTGCACAAAGATAAACCATTCATTATGTATGTACATGGTGAAGAGTACAGAGTGGACTACATGCCAGGTGAATCCAACTCCAATCTGTTTGGTGGTAATAGTAACTGGAGAGGACCAATATGGTTATGTGGTTAGTATATTTTAATAGTCTTCATGTTCTAATGGGGTGGGGTAGAGGTGTGGATGGATTTCATACATGAGTTTTGAATCTAGTGACTCGAAGTAAAAACCCTAAGGTCATGACTATTTTCTGGCTGAATAAAGAAAATATTGGAGACTAACATCATTATACCAGTGCCAGTAATATCAAAGACAAATTGGGGAAAATAATGACAATTTTGAACGTTTTGACTCAAACACAGCAGAGCCAGTGATGTAGATACACACTGTCGTGACAAAGATGCACATTGTCATGATGTAGACCAACCAGGGTATAAATTCCAAATTTTTGGCTTTTATGCATGGTATAATATATGTTATTTGAATAATTTCTTTTGTTTTTTTCCTAGTCAACTACCTGTTGATTGAAGCCCTGGAGAGATATGACTATTTCTATGGTGAAGAATACAAAGTGGAGTGTCCAACTGGCTCTGGTAATTATATGCGTCTTGCAGAGGTTGCCAATGAATTATCCCGCCGACTTGCCAGTGTTTTCTTTGCAGACGAAACTGGCAAAAGACCATGCCATGGTAACTATGAGAAATACAGAGATGACCCTGACTGGAAAGATTTGATACTGTTTTATGAGTATTTTGATGGTGATACAGGCAGAGGATGTGGTGCAAGGTATTTGTCAACAACTATTTTATATTTGCAAACTCACATAAACTGATGTTTCACATTAGGTATAGACATCACACTGTAACAAGTATGACTAACTGCTTTCTTATAGATTAGAATCCCAAACTTATGGAAAGTTTTGCAAACTTTATCAAACATCAACCTCTTACAGTAAATTCTAAGATTTAGAAATTAGACACTTACAAGTACCTGCTAGGTATTTCAAGGTTTAGAAGATAATTATACAAAACTCCTAGATATAACACAATGTATACTTTGATATCAGGTTTATGCATCAGTCTCTTGCTGGTAGCCCTTGAATTTAGTGTCAGACTTAAATGACTTGTTAATATATGGTAAAACATCTTATTTACTTTTCTTTAGCCACCAAACTGGTTGGACTGCAATTGTTGCAAACTGCATTGAGAAATGTGCTAAAAGAGAAGAACGTTTGAAGCGAGAGAAGGATGCAGCAGAAGCAGAAGCAGCAGCAGCAGCTGCAGCACCAGAAACAAAAGAGAAATAAAAGGACATTTATGTGTTAAATGGTGTAAAATACAAGGTGTACAAGTTCATGACACAGCTTGTTTTACATTTAACTGGACAGGATTGTCTGCTTATAAGGCATAATGAATACATTGAATGTAGATTATAGTAGTTTTGAAATCTGTAGAAGGATTTATTCAATTCTTAGCAAAAGTGTAGTAGTTGTTAAACATGTAGTATTATTGAATTTACAGAAATGTACATTAATTGATTAATTAACATGAACATTGCAGTTATAGAAGTTGGTAAACTGTCTTAATTGTAGCGATGTAGATATTTATTAGAGGTATTGCAACCATAGATTCTATGATAAATCTATGCAACTTTATACAGTCAGATGTGGAGTAGATGAATCAAATCAAGGACTCTATCTAAATCAGGAATATATAAATATAGTACAACTATAGAAATATATAATAGAAGTATACTGACTAGCTAGAAGGGAGCAGTGAAAGCTTTATATTTAGTTAGTTGGTTTTGCCTTCTATTTGTATTTCAAAACATTTCTATAATAATCCAGGTAAAATTCTACAGTTCAATTTATTCCAAGATCATAGACAAGAGGGCTCACTTTGTTTTATGGACTGTCTTCAATAGCTACTGTTATTGTTCAATGCATATGTATAATTCTGTTTGTTAAAAAGTTGCTGCCATCTCTGATATCGTAATTTGGCAACAGAATTCAAATCATGTATATGTCCATAACAGATCATTATACCTGTTCTGATCACCGGCCCCCTCCTCCCCAGGATTGTGGCCTGTAAAACTTGCAACAAACAAAGTTTGTACTGAAGGGAAAACAATGTATGAATGTACATTGATAACTCATGAGTGCATGAATAAAGCACTGCCTATACTTGCCATTGCTAAGACAATTTGTTCACAAAATCCTTCAAAAGTATACTTGTAAGACATTTGCATAAATAAAACAAATGGAGCCCCTTTCTCCATATGATCCAATCTAATGAATTCCATTATTAAACAGAAACAACTTTTAAAGACATTTGAGGCATGCTAAAGGCTTAACATCAAAGGTTTGTCATTTTCAACTTATATTTATGCAAAAGGTAATTTTTGTTACCAGTATCTTGATCATATGGTCTGTGATCTTTTATACAAATAATAAAGGCTGAAAGACTCTTCAGTGTATCATCACTGTACGATGACAAACAATTGGCAGTATGTCATTGCATACTTGCAGATTTGAATGACTTACTTTTGATAATGATAGTCAGTATATTACACATACCGTAAAGTTCATCTCAAGATATAATGTAGAATTACCTGCAACTTGACTTTGACCAGCTACACTTTGATATTGTATACTTTAATGTAACAAATTCTGTCATTAGTATAACATGGTGACTGTTGCTCTTTAAGTCACATGTAATATAGATGTCAAAGAAGATTTCATCTCCAACAAAATTGATAATTACCATGGAAACTATCAAAATATCAATGTTATTGCTGTCATCACCTTTGTTGTAATAACCTACATAACATATTCTATATATGTGGATCATCTTTTTGCACTTATCAACTTATCCATATCTTTATTTTCCATTTTATCTTATTCATAAATTAATTAAAGGAGAGAGGAGCGTGTTAAATGTTCTTAAGTAAGGTAGTGATGGGTGGTGGTATTGGTTTTTAACATCCTGACTTGGTGCTGTTGCTAGCAGTATTATTACATGATATGTACATTGGTGAAAAGACCCATGGTCACATACTGAAATAAAGTGAATTTCAACAGAATCACTGTATTGTAGATGTTTATGTATCCTCATTGTCATCATGATCATGATCATGATCATCATCGTCATCATCATCATCATCATCATCATCATCATCATGAAAATTAATTCTGTGATTCTCATAACCTGACCGAATCTAAATAGTTCTTCAATCTAGTGAAATAATTTTAAAAATGGACGCCCTCTACAGCAGGTTTAGGAAATTGTAAAATGGCGACTGTACAAGTGCATATGTGTTTCACTTTTATTACGACATCTACCAACCACACTATATTGTAGGCTCTTGTAGGAATGTCGACTGTCATTATTACGGCATTGCTCTCTGCAAGGTTGGCGTTAAAGAATTACATCATCCAACATGTACTAAAAACAGAAGCAAAGCAAGAACGACAAATGCCACCATCCCCAAATTTACAACCAAAAAGAAAAGGTAAACGTAAATTAATGGATAATAATGTCCCTTGAATATAAAAAAAATTGCATATCAGTAAATTTGCAGGTAAATTTGCTTATATGTGTACGAAAATTATGGGTTTTTTTTTCGTACTAACTACTATTCTCAAGGTCAATCTATTCCTATATTTCAAATCAGGTGAGTTATTTTACGCTACTTGGCAACCACAACATGTATGCTCACGGCGTTAGATTGTAGTATCAATTCCAATGTCATTCACACTGACTCGGGTACAGGTGTCAGTAGTGAAATACGACGTAGTAAATTGACCCGACTGTTAATGCCACACTCACTACTCTACTCTAGTTTTAGTGCGCTAGAAGTCATTTGAAATCATCATCATCATCATCATCATCATCATCATCATCATGAAAATTAATTCTGTGATTCTCATAACCTGACCGAATCTAAATAGTTCTTCAATCTAGTGAAATAATTTTAAAAATGGACGCCCTCTACAGCAGGTTTAGGAAATTGTAAAATGGCGACTGTACAAGTGCATATGTGTTTCACTTTTATTACGACATCTACCAACCACACTATATTGTAGGCTCTTGTAGGAATGTCGACTGTCATTATTACGGCATTGCTCTCTGCAAGGTTGGCGTTAAAGAATTACATCATCCAACATGTACTAAAAACAGAAGCAAAGCAAGAACGACAAATGCCACCATCCCCAAATTTACAACCAAAAAGAAAAGGTAAACGTAAATTAATGGATAATAATGTCCCTTGAATATAAAAAAAATTGCATATCAGTAAATTTGCAGGTAAATTTGCTTATATGTGTACGAAAATTATGGGTTTTTTTTTCGTACTAACTACTATTCTCAAGGTCAATCTATTCCTATATTTCAAATCAGGTGAGTTATTTTACGCTACTTGGCAACCACAACATGTATGCTCACGGCGTTAGATTGTAGTATCAATTCCAATGTCATTCACACTGACTCGGGTACAGGTGTCAGTAGTGAAATACGACGTAGTAAATTGACCCGACTGTTAATGCCACACTCACTACTCTACTCTAGTTTTAGTGCGCTAGAAGTCATTTGAAATCACGACCGAGTAGCCTTCTGTAATTTATACACAAATTGATATCAAAGTCAGTGTTTGTTTTAAGTTTGTGTGTTAAATCTTTCCCCGAATACCTTTGATGAAGTCACGTGATCGTAGTATATTAACTACCCATACAAACGAGACACGCTACAGTAGTAATGGATTTCATTTCACGCAATGACAGTTGGCGTACGGTGCGTCAGAAGATCATTCCCTACTACGGCTAGCTGTGTATACATACAGTCATTTACTCCCGAAAGTAGGTATTCCAACGTACATTACATCGCATAGCTATCTTCCTGCGTTCATGTATATATCTCCGAAATGTTTAACTGGTGATCACTTTGACTAAAAGGGACCAGCGGTGGATTAGTAATAGCTCTGGACCTCCTCATCTTCGATGAAGTTCACTGATACAAATGTAAGTATATTCTGATTGCTTCGTAGAGTATGCAAAGCACATAATGTTCACTAATATGTCACTGTTTACTAACTTATCTATTCTATCCTCTCAGAATACTATCATCTTTGTTTATCTATGTGAGTCGGTTGATTAGCTTTCCGCACTTAGCACTAGCACTTACACTTACACACGCTTTCGACTGCACAAGTAATAATCCACCACTGAAAGTCTCTTACTGTATGTTGGTTTTATCCAAGGCGGTCGGTTTTTAGCAGTACATTGTGTTCACACAAATAAAGCTTCGATATAGTTGAGCGGAAATTGTTCACAGTCAGTCTGGTACATTACGTCAGTTACACGTGTACGTACGAGTACTATAGGGCCTAATAGTACGTAAAGGTACGCATGGCATAAAACATGTATGTACATTATAGTGTGTGTGTGTGTGTGTGTGTGTGTGTGTGTGTGTGTGTGTGTGTGTATATATATATATTAAAATAGACGCTGCCAAGTTAATTAACAAAATAGCACATATTATGATATTCCTGTATTTGATATAATAGAACTTATTATGAATATTATGACGCTTTTCGGTTGTAAAACGGCACCACTGTGGGGTTTCCTGAAGGAGCAGTAAACTAACATAAAAAGCCGTAGACGGCCATTTCAGTTTATAAATTGACATCACTGTAAAGTTTCAAATCTGATAGCCATAAGTATAATTGTTTTCATATATCAGAACTCGATTAACATCAGACCTTAAGCTACTGTTAAATGCTACCGATTGAGTTTGGACTCTAAGACTACAATTTTTCAGTTCTTCCAATCAAGTATGCATTTAACTATGTTCTTAAAAATTTAGATTCTCTATACGGGTTTAATACCATTAACCATTATAATACCACGCAAGGGTCAACGTTTTGTGAACACACTTATTTTAGTCAGATTCAGCTGAATATAAGTTAACGTAATAGACTTGTTGTGTGTCTACTTTCTCGTAAATTGACAGTATGGTGTGCCAGGTCAATCGCCTGGAGAATTATCGCAATATCACGACTAAATTGAACGCTATGATGTTGCAATAGCAAAAGTGTGTATATATGTTGTCGCTAATTATAAAATACGTTTCAATATTGGAATATTTGAGTGTGATTATTAAGCTTAAAAAACAAAACAAATCGACAGGTGTACATTAGTTGTAGTGATGAATTTCATTACGATTGGGTATAGTTATGTTGTTGCCTAGCAATGCTCCTAGACGTGGTCTCATTACACATTGCTTAAGTATCTGGTTTATCGATTTTATAGTCTCAAACTTGCATTCATCATGCACACGGTGGGTTAAGTCTTAAAGCCATCCCATCACTCTAACAGACAAAGGTCTGGCGTTTTTAACAGGCAGTCGAGTAAGTAAGGTGTAGGCTAATAGTAAGTGAGGTGTAGCAATATATTTGACGTGTAATAAAGCTAGATATTGACGTAGCCTTACTCGACAAATGTTACATTCACAGAAGGTAGATATGTGTATAAGTAAAGAAAACACACCAAAGCACACGAGATGTGATTGTAATCTCGAACGAGCGATCCATTAAAATCATGCTCCCCGTGACGTCACACTCCAGCAGTCTGATTTAGGCCAGTTATTAGAGTACTCTTTTAGTATACTGTTATTTACATCTCCCGGTGATATTAAAACATAATGACGATTATCCAATTAAAGTTATTTTCACCGATTACGTACACTGCATGAACATAACATTTTAATTCAGACCACTTCCTCAGCAAGGATGATATAATTAGCCAATCATGAGCAATTGCTAATGTATATTCTTGCGATGCAGACGACATTCCAGTGTCGCCAATTCTTTGCCATCGTGTGGTTCCGTTTCTTCAATCTTGTTCTCGGGTTTAGCTGTATTCATCTTTCGATCGGAATATCGAAAGAGCGAATTGCCCCAGTTCATTTCATTGTAGCACTAATAAAATTAACAATTTGCCCACGTTAAAGTAATAATTCGTCACAAACACATATGTTGATTTATAATAAATTATATATAAAGAGAACGGCCACACAATGGACCGACTCGTTCTTTATGTATATTAGACAAACATTGATCTATGAACTGAAAGCCAAATAGTTGCGCTGTGAATCTTAATCACAAAAATGTAGATGTTATCTGAAAAGTAGGTATTTTTCACACGCTTTTTCTGATTTAACCAATCTTTGGATCTGATAGATTTGTGAATGAAGGCTGTGACAAAATTACGAGTGTCTACATGGCAATGTATATCTTGATTAGCCTTTGGGAGCGTCTAACTGTTGGAAATCTCGATCAAATGGAGTCACTTCCACATAATTCCCTCATCAAAGTCAAACGTACCAGAACTCTTTCAACTTATCGCTTAAGGGTCTACAGAACGGTGTAAATATAGCTACATTTGATAAAATAACCGAGCAATGGGCTATTGATTGCTTGAACGATTGAATGAGCTGACCAACTTTAATACACTCATAATAAACTGTATTCTCATTTTCGTTCGTTTACTTTTATATTACACCCTGAAAGCCGGAAGCTTCTAATTGAGAATCTGTCAGATTTTATAAAACTATCGAGCTGGGGAGGCAAGGGTATGACTATGCAACTATAGCGTAAATAACATCACTTTGAATAGCAACGAAATAGAGTTTCATCTAACCCGTCGAATATTAAATCAAACGACGCACTTTCAATAACCTGACAGGAGATATTTATATGGTTAGCCTACGGGTTGCTTTGATTAATGTTGCAGTATGAACCCTTTATATCCATCAACATACTGTAATGAAATCTCTCCTTCTATTTGATCATATGCTACTACAGATCCTCATTTGCCAGGTGTTGTTTACTATAAATTACAACATGAACAAAGCCTTTCCCTACGGCTGTTTAGAAAAGTTGTACCTGAGACAACCTTATATAGAGAAAATGATGTATGGTATTTTATTAAGTTTGTGAACTTGTATTGAATAAACATGTATATGTACTTATAGATAAAATAGACCACATCTCTAAAGGTAGAATGTTTTATGGGGTGGATAGTAAATTCATAACTTTTTTCAAATACATAACTAGTTTGTATTCTAATAATAGAAAAAAATCGAAAGATAAAGTGTACTGTAACAATGCAAAGATTATGCAACACAGATATACAGAGTAAATAACTGTAATTTACGAGGTAAAATATAAAAAGAGCAAAATCTAAAAAAGAATTTATGAAATATAAAAATGTAGTACATGTGTACAACTAGACCCATGAAGTACTAAATATACAACTCAGATGTTTTCATATCTCACACATTACAGAAAACATAAATGAAAAGAAAAACATATGACGCAAAAGCTATGTAAACTACGAAATATGAAATTACAGTGTCAAAACTGTATAAATTATGAACTGAATATACAAGTAAAGGAGCTATAAGTTACGAGGAAAATGGATAGTGGTAAATAACTTACGAGGTATAATTATAGTGCAAGAATTACGGGATACAAAACGAGTTGTTAAAACTGCTTTAGGAAAGAAAATGAAAGGCCAAAGCTGGGGTTATATTTCTCTATGTAATATCCAGAGGTGGTATTATTACAATGTATGTTTTCATGGTTGACAACTCGTACATATAAACAGATATAATGAAGCGATTGTGTTGAACTCATAGGAGGATGGCATTTATCTTTCTTTTAATGGAATGTGACACTGTAAGTTTTTATCCAATCAAATCCAACATACATGTTTAATGCCACATTGTTGTAAACATCGCCCTAGGGGGTTAGGTCGTTATACCACATACAATAGTACAAAGAAACCACACTTTATTGCCAGTAGACTGCTAATGGATGGTTTTAATTTGAATCTGTGTATAATTTGGTATGTAGAATGCGTGCATTTGTATTTCTACTTGTTCTTTAGTGTTTGTACTTCCCTTGTTTGGATTTCAATCTAATTTGAAAGGGTAATGTTACATCTATGAAATTTGAACTTAGTCATTTTGACCACTATATTCACTTTGATTAACCAAGACTTTTTTTAGGAGATCAGTCTTCACTCTAAAGTACAAAGTAGTGATCCGCCACTGTGATGTAAGAGTCTAGTTATATTATTAGCGGGAAAAAGACAGTATCTAGTTATATTTTTCTTACAGTTTCATGGGCCATGGTTTCCCTCAGCTCCATTTGGAAGAATGTTAAGAAAAATACAATTCGGCACTAATATTTCTCTTATATTAAGTCTTTCGAATGATGCCTTTGGGTATTTTGTCTGGAGCGAATAGCAAATTAAGCATTAGTGCATTTAAAAGACCCATACAGGTCAAGAACCTCTGTCTACACCAAATTGTCTTCAACGGAAAATCGTCGGTATCAAAACCCTGTTCGTCTAGTGTTATACACAGTTATGCTTGAGGTGAACCGGCACTAGTATTTTGCAAAACATGGGTCCAAAATAAAAATATAGGCTAAAATCATTCCATTTCCAAATTTTTTAATCACTTTCACTCACTATTGTAAGCACAGTGGCGTTTTAAAGTGACGTCATAACCTAGCTACCCTCCCTCACTGTGCACCTTTTAGCTCAATCCGCTAAGCAGAAGAATCATCCTGGTAACTGACGGTGCACCTTTTACACTAATACAGTGTTCCAAATTTGGCTTTCTTTTCATCCAAACATGTGATGGGGAAATAGTACGACTTTTACAGTCAGTTCACTGGTCCGAATATAAAGCGATTTTGTCAAACTCTCGTTTATTTTCCTGAAAAGAAATAACTTCCTTTCAGTAAATCACGCAGTACATATACATATTCATTTATCATTCACTTGTATCGTACGTATAGTTTAGTGCTATACCTATTCTGCCAAATTACTTCTATTATTTCTTTGTTATTTTCACGCTCAAATGAAAATTTCCACTCCACGTCTAAGTTGAAAATCCACTCCATGTCTAAGTTGAAAATCCAGTCTAGCATAATCAAATCCATATATAACAATTATGGTCATATTTCATAATTTCATAACTAGTTAATCTTGAAAAGATTAGTCTTCGATAAAAGCTGATGGGTCAAATCACACAAGCCGTCGTCACTTTTAATTCATAAAGTGCTAACAACCTAAATGTATAATCATATTACCCCCTTTTATTTGAAATCCTAACAGAGACAATGTTTAAACAAAACGAGCCCGTCTCATCAAATTGAAAATGGTGCCTAGCACGGCATATTATATTATATAATGTCGGTCCTTACGATTAATGCTTTGTACTTTGTATATAAATACCCGGAAATCCATAATAAAAACGGCGAAACAGCCACTGCTACTATACTAATTGTACAATCTGAAGATATTTCAAGCCTTAATCTCCTAATTCTCCCACTCCACACATAAAAAGCTACTCTAAGAGTACGGTCTAGGGAATAACAAAACACCTAATGTGAATATCACAAATGTTCAATTGGATCTCAAATTACACATGATCATCAACAACCAACTATTTCCTCTAGCTGATCAGAGGAATTGAAGCAAATATGAATAAAAATCACAGACAATTAGCAAAACAATATAATATTCGAATTGAGACATGTTGTGGTAACTATGTTTAGTAAAATAGTCGTGATTGCATTGACCAAATGATTGAGATAAGAACTTAGGATACACCTTAGGAATAACAATGTTTTGTTAATCTAATCTCTACAACGGTAAATGTCATTTTACGGCAAAAGAGTGGTTAACATATAAATAAGGTATCAACAGGCTAGTCTTTCCGAATAACAGGGGAGTTTTATGAAAGACAAGTAAAAACGAAAAGTCAAGGCCATTTTACAGTAATGACCAATACCTCCTACACACATCATAATTGTAAGGTTTTACCAGGTTTACAGCAATATAGAGTCCAACACATGAAACATAACAGAGAAGAGTATCCATTTACAAGGAAGATAATCTACCTATCCGATGGCTACAACATATTTAGCAACGCACAACATATTAACGAACTTTCTAACAATGTTATGTTGCGATAGACATACCTACCTACCTACCTACATATGTAGGTACGCACACACACACACACATACGTACAGACAGACAGACAGACAGACAGACAGACATACAGACATACATACATACATACATACATACATACATACATACATACATCCATCCATGCATGCATGCATGCATGCGTGCGTGCGTGTGTACGTACGTACGTATGTACGTACATACATACATACATACATACATACATACATACATACATACATACATACATACATACATACATATATATATACATACATTACAAGATGCCCTGACTACTTATTCGTCTCGTAAATGTAATACCCATGGTTTAGTCATGTTTCTATACAGTACTGTTATTGAAACAATCAAATGTGTAATGTGACTTTACAGGGAAGCGGAAAGCCAAGAAAGTTTAAACATGAACTGTGCCATTGAATGCTTTTAAGTTAATGACAATGTGACTGAATGAGATTCATACATGCCCTATTGAACACAGATCGAAACCGATTTATTTCCATCAAAGGCGCCTAATCATATATATTAACCAAAGTATGAGTTTACTAGCCAATCCCTTCAGTTATGTACACATGTCTGCGTGTTTGTCTGGATATATTACAGATTAAGTTGACTCCTTGTGAAATCACCGAAGTCCTTGTAAGTGGTTCAGCATCAGATTTTATGATTTCTGTCTCCTCGTTGCATGCAATGCGATCAACATATCATACTCGCTCTGTCATTTTATATAACGAATGCGCTTCATTATCAATTTTCGCTATGTAGTACAATTTAGTTGTCGAGTAATTGGAGTGTATTCGCTGTAGAAAATTTGTTTTCTAAATTGAACATCCATCTTTGAGTTGACCTGTGCTGTCTCGACGCGTCACTGTTGCTATAGTAACGAAGTGTAATATCACGTAATGTAGTAACCAAGGGGAATAATATCGAAATATGTGGTATTTAAGAATCAAAACATAAAGTCAATTGAAAGACAGAAATACGCTATTAATTTGTGATATATCATATATACACGTATACTAAAGTTATATTGATATACAGTTGGTCACTCTATCATCCGAGAAAGCATATTTTACGAGAACTATTTGAAGTCGATTTTGTAGTAGAGTTCGGAGGCCATCCTTAACGAGTAATGATAAAACAATATGAAGACTATGGTTTCATGGTATGATATATTTTGATGAGTAGCAGAAAGGGTACGATGGTACGATTTAAGCGCATGGTCTCAGAGGAGGCAATGCCGTGTATAGCTTCATTTGCTGTTCTTGCCTAGAGGCGTCCACATATATATATTGAAACTAAGCCGATATGAACGTTTAGCGAGATGGATTGCTTTCTCTTTACAGGGACGATTATAATTTATAGTATCAGTGATGCGAGACATGGATTTGCAATCTATTTCACATGAAATCGTTATATTCCCAAAGTAAAAATTATTTCTGACGTTGTTCCGCTAGAAATGACTTGTTTATAAGCGATTTGTCATTTTAATATAACCACTTTGCGAATTTGTATGAAAACGATAACAAATGCACTACAGCTGGTAAAAAAAAAATACGAACGAATGAACTCGCACGTACCAATGGAAACACTTAGACATCGATGGGTTGAGAGAGAGAGAGAGAGAGAGAGAGAGAGAGAGAGAGAGAGAGAGAGAGAGAGAGAGAGAGAGAGAGAGAGAGAGAGAGAGAGAGAGAGAGAGAGAGAGAGAGAGAAATATTTATACACATTCACTTAGATAACCACAAGCTGATATATAATGTATTAATATATCAAACAATGAATTTCATAGTTTTACTTAATGTAATCATTTATGATCAATAACCTTTCATACGACAGGTTTTGTTTTTGTTTCTGATTAACTGTAAAACTGCAAATATTATATATTTCATGTAGCTTCTATGCACTGATCATTTAGGTAGACGATCCATTATAGTACCTTCAATGTGCATATATTCAATTTGCCACTGTAATTTTATTTCTGTATATTAGAACTTGTGCTTGTTTCCTGTTCTTATTTTACTATTTTTTTCCGTTATGTTTATAAGCTTCCATTTAATTTTGCCACCAACACTTCTCTTTATTTACTAAGAATTGTATTTTTGTTGTTATTGTGAAACTCGTACCAGCCCAAATTTGTATTTATTATCGACATGTACGGTCCATGGACATTGATTAGTTCCTACGAACTATTTCCATGGCCCTCACCAGAAATGTTCTATCCGTTGCTTTCAGAGTTTGTGTATATATTTTTCTCTTCTGGTGGAATAAATTTCAATTCAATTCAATATTACATTGACTACATAAGGCACATTATATTACATGTTTATGTACCTGTGTTAACGGAGGTCAGCCGCGCCCTATTGATTCCTTCCTGTAAGTATGCGTCAATACGTTTATGAGGTTTTGTCCTTCTCTTTCATTGCTACAATCAAAATTGACTACTTAAAGTGGCCATATGGATGAAGTTTGGGTGTTTATTTTGGAATTTTAATTTATATAACAATTTTTTTATGGTTTCCAAGTCCATGTTTGTAACTCGATACATTGCATAAAGCTAAAATATGTGAAAAGTTTGTTATTATACGTACAATAACAAACATTTTATATATTTATTAATCTTTTCCAATTTATTCATATGGCCACTTTATATGTCTCTTTATCAGAAAGTTTATTGAAATACATTTTTGTCAAGCATAAAGACGCATATAAACACACAGATGTAAAATGTTATTATGTTTTGATGGTAACGATACATTTTGGACTCGACAAATCGACATATAGCGTACTAGTATTTTACATGTATATTTACATTAGAGATGCTTCGGTAATAACAGGTGGGGAGGGTCGGGGGAAAGAGGAGGGGGCATATTTTCGAAATTGAAATTAGGGGAGGCTCTCGTCTTACCTTGACTTCTTGTATTATCTAAGACTAAGGAGAAGAAAATCTTAGAAAACACGATCAGGGGAGGGCAACATTTTACGCAACAGACCGGGCTTGATTTACCACCCTGTACTTAATAAAGGCTCCCTTACATCAGGATCCGATATATCCCCCTAATTTCTTAAAGCCCGAACGAGCTGTACAGAACATCTTGTTTACTCGGCTAAAGATTTTACAGTTTAAAGACAAGACAAAACAAAACAACAACAACAACAACAACAACAACAACAACAACAACAACGACGACGACGACGACGACGACGACGACGACGACGACAACAACAACAAGAAAACTTAGATGTGTAGTCCATGTTGTAATTCTTCGGGTAATTACACTGATCAGAAGGCACAGACGTTGAGAACGGGGAAGAGAATAATTTCAAAACCATGACACGGTTTTAGTTATTACTAACGAGACAGCCAAGCCTATCTTCATTTGTTTGGAATATCAAAAACGACCTTGCCAATTGGCGATAATTTATTGACCATTTATTTTCCCCTCTTGTCAACTTACTTTCGGAGCTTACTTTAATGAAACCCATATATATCTTCGCCAACCTGTTTTATTAAATTTGCTCCTTACACTGAAAAACTGTTTTTGAATCAATTAAGCATTTCTGGACTTGCATCATTTCCATGGTGATACGTAAACAATGGGCACTTAAGAAATTACATTAATCAAATGTTGAATTTGTAGGCAGTGGATGTGATTGGGAATATCCAAGTAAAACATGACATGTTTGAGTTTATCCATTTGCTACTGATATTTTATCCTAGTGTACATGATTTAACGCACTATTCATTACCTACAGTGGAAGTTCATACATAAATCAAACGTGGTCCACCAACGAATAAAATATGTGTGGTTAATGTACACGTTGTAGGTTTATGCACAGATTGCCTATTTCTGTCAGTGAAGAATCATCTCAAAGTTTACTACTAGAAACTGTACAGTAAAATCTAATTATTGTGGAGAATTGATTTACGTGTCAATAGGTCAACGTATATTCATCATTCTAGCTATCTGTTATATTTGACAATATTTGTACACTATAGGGACTATGGATTTATAAAAAATACACTGACATTGACATCACAAACACACACACACACACACACACACACACACACACACACACACACAATGATGACTCTATGACAGAAATGGCACACTTAACAAACACTGAACTGCAAAATACAAAGGCGAAAAGATCCACTATTGACTTCAATAATATAAACTTGATTTTTGCATATGTTGCACACCTTTGCGCAATACGTGAGTTACTATCAGCGAGAGGGTGAGAAATCACCGAAGATAAAATCTATAGATATATAGCTCTTAATGGACCTAAATCGTTTTCCTGATTGACATTATCGTAACGTTAATTGTCTAGTCAGTTCACTCAATCAACCTACATCCCCCTCTAGAGTGTAATGATCATTCGAATTCACCATTCCTTCATTTACTTATAGGCACGCAGATCGAGTAAACACCTAATGAGCATGTGATCATTTTTTGAGACCTCGATGGACATACGTACTTATTTGTTGATTATTCTTGTGTACCAAATCATCTCCTCCAGATGTCAAGGTCAGTTGACGTGTCAATATTGAAGTATCTTGACAGAAGGATCATTTCTTTTATTGTGATTCCTGTCATGATCTCGGCGTTACATCCTTTGCTCGTAGAAATCAGCCGAAGGTGGTCGATGGCGGTAATGGGGTAATAATGAGGATAGGGATGGGTGGTAGCGGTGGGGGCTCCAATAGAATTACTCATCATCCACAGAACAGAGTAAAAAGGAATGAAATGTAGTCTAACATATTTTTGTCTCTTTTTGCTGAACGCCTGTCTTAAAAATGATAAAAAAGATGTTTTAATAGTCAATATTGCTCTGTCTGCTGGGGCCCTACTAGCCCAATATTTGAACATTTGGAAACTGGTAACTGGGGCCTCTCTGGCGATTTGTGTTACATTTTTATTATGTTATGATCATGATTTGTCATGGCTATATACTTCATCTATAATCTACACTTCGACATACTGCCTGAAATCATTCATCGGTCTATAAACATTGTGTGTGTAATTCAAATATATCCTCTTTAATACCTGTAGACCCAAGTGCCCCTGGTTCTGTATATCCGATCAATTCAACCCATACCTCTATTCAAGTTGGCTGGAGCGCCGCATGGGGTGAATTTGACGGCTACAAAGTCTCAGTTGCTCAAGCTGATGGCGGTCTGTCCGAGTATGAACAGTTCGTGTCCAAACACAGGCCAACCCGTTACAACTTAACTGCCCTGATACCTGGAACCGTGTATAACATAGAAGTAGTGACGGTAATAGACAAAGCTAATGGCGAAGAAAGAAGTACCCCTGTCACAGTCACCAAGGCAACAGGTATTTTACAATTTCTGTTTTTAAAGGGACATATTCTGAAATGACTCTACTCTCTAAACAATACTCTATTGTCTGAAGAATACACGATCATTATAAAGTTCTGACACGACTTTTCGAAACAAAGTAAATGTCACGAAAGCCGACTTTTTAGAATAAAGTATAGGATGGAGAGGATCACACTCACTGGAGAAAATAAGAAAGAACGCACATACACACATGTCACAGGTTTAACTTGGTCTAATTTTCCTCTAAATAAAAAATATTCAACACTTGTACAGCGAAATCGCTTGTACGAAAACACTATGCTTACATCTATAAACTTAAAGTACATTTGAAAATTACTGACGGCTGGTTGTTGCAAATAAAACTACTCACAATGTTCGACGCACAGTCTCTTGTGTTGTATCGAAGCGCAGACTTGGGGCACACTGTGTGGATGAGGTTGTCAATTGTTACATGTAATGAATGCAAAGTTCAGTTCCACACAATGTAATATTCACAGTCCCGGCAAATCGTTGAGTTTCCAAGCAATAACAGAGTTCACACAACTTCCTCATACATGAATCCAACAGCATACACTACAGCAACGTTGTAGGTTTATCACAGATCAATCAAATTATGAAGATCAGCTCCCAGAACTTAAAAAAATTGTCCGTTTTTTATACTAGTATCAAAACAACTTTATTCCCACATACAAGTGGATGATCCTAATAGCCACCAGGTGTCCTTCCAGTTAGCCATGTTTACTGTCATAAAGTGGAGACATACATTTATGTTTGGTAAAGTTTATTGGCCGAGGTCGGCGACATTAGGTTGACCGGTCACAGTTGTTGACTAGTTATGGAAATTAAAAGCATGTTTAGACGCATTTAATTTCAGTAGTAAATTAGCATAGCATCTACTAACCAGTCTCAGTTCTGTCGAAACATGCTATGCTAATTTACTACTGAAATTAAATGCGTCTAAACATGCTTTTAATTTCCATAACTAGTCAATAACTGTGACCGGTCAACCTAATGTCGCCGACCCCGGCCAATAAACTTTACCAAACATAAATGTATGTCCCCACTTTATGACAGTAAACATGGCTAACTGGCGTAGTATTTTTTAGCGTAAACGAATTACGTCATACCATTATATATTCACATAATCTTAATAACAGTGGTGTTCCCATACTTGGATAGAATGTGCCCAGAATAATGATTAACGAAGGACGAAGTGTCTAACATCGCTCAATTATAGACAGTGGGGAGATTTGTTCTGCCACTGTCTATTTGGTTAAATGAAAGAATGTTCACTCACACTATATCTGCATACATACTTGTATATACTTCAGACTTAAATTGGAAAGTTTAATCGTTACAACAATTTTGCTTTTGTGATAAAAGCCCATACATGTTGAGGATATGAGTCAGGTTGGTACGTCAATAAAATTTGACGGCAGAGTGATAAATCCAGAGTAAAGTCAATGTTAGTGATTTCAGGAGTTTTACCTTCAGGCTTTATCTAACAGTGAAGAGCAAACTTTATAATATTGTTTCATTTGCACTGAAATGTGAATAATGGACTTTATTATCCAACAGAGGCCAATAACGGTCACCCATTAAATCTCACCCATTTAGTCATGTCCGTTAGATTTCCTGTGGAATTGCAAACACCATTTTCATTTACGCATAACCTCATCAAAACTATCGCTGTTCTCTCTATCAGATGCAGGAAATCCGGGTGATCTATACGTCACAGATTTTGAGAACGATGAAATCACCGTGACATGGGGTAGCGGTGATTTTGGTGCCAATTTTACGGAGTATAGAATAGAGTACCAGTCGGGGAATGGAGATGTTCAGAGTAACTCCATTTATCCGTACGAGGACCGTCGGTTCACGATGATGGACTTGACGCCATCGACACTTTATAATATTACTCTAAAGGTAGAACGAACGGGTATTTCAGGAACAATTTCTCAGTGGACAAGTAAGTCCAATTTTCTTCAAAATGTCAATTTTAATCAATCTAAAGTTTCGCCATCTCCAGGTACAAAATGTACATTATCGACATAGAACCGAATCACAGCTACACAACTAATACAAGGAAAATCACGTCATCTGAAGCAATGCGACAAAAATCTTACGAACATTGCTACATTCAATGTTAGTACGATATATTTGTTGAACCAGCGGATGAATTTATGGTTTTCGCTAAAGTAGTCACACGAGAAATTCCTTCTTCTTTTTGCCGATGACAATGTAAATATGACCTACTGGCGATGATGGCTTGTTAACAACGAGCACTGAAACAAACTATTACCCAGAATATTCATTTTCATTTTTGTGATCAGATGTTTGTATACAAATGAAACCAGGGCTATCGGTTTGTACTTTATACATTTTGTAAAGGATACTTGGCCAAGCTTGCTATTGTTACATTATTGGATAAAGGACTACAATCAACATAGCCTGTAGTCTAACATCTCCACTCCTAATGTTACTACCCAACTGGAAAGACTATAGAGTTTCAATAAGACAGCACGATGGGTTGGGTTTTTATCTCACACAACTTGTTTTCTTACGAATTACATAAATAAAACACAGATATTAATAGCGCACACGTACGTGAAATGTTACATGTTATCTGACTGTTAACAGAAATAAACAGTTTTGTGTTTGAATCTTGCTTGTTTCATCCAATAGTGATATTGGTTTATGTGAACAGTGGGATATTTAATGTATCATTTTATATTATCAGCGTTTGTACTTTGCTTATGTAATTTGTAACAAAAACCTCGTGTAAGAGTAAAAAACATCTTTTGGCCCTGTAATTGAAACTCTATAGTCATTCTTATTTGGTACTAGCTGTCTAAATATTTATATACATTAGTTTGTGTAGGTTTATAAAAAATGGAGACATTGTATATATCGTGACAATTGTTCTTCCGTCTTTCCCATTTGAAATGTACTTTATTAAATGTATTTGTTTTTCTTCTATTAAAATCTCTGAGTTATGACAATTGCAGGACCGAAAAAAGTTCAACAAATCTCGATTGGAGAAGTTACGTCATCAACGATTGCAGTTTCATGGCACACTCCAACCGGGAACTTTGACCACTATTATATATCGTGTGTTGAAACTGGTGACACTGGTTTACCAGCCATCCAGTGGGTCATTGACCCGTCTACGGACACTCAGTATGAAATAACAAACTTGTTGCCATTGACTAAATATACTATTTCAATTGTCACAGCAATAGAAGTAGGCAGTGGCACGATACATAGCAAAACTAAATCAACTGACGCCACCACCGGTAAGTATCATGATGATGATCATCATGATGATGATCATCATCATGATTATGATCATGATCAGCAGCATCATCATCATCATCATCATCATCATCATCATCATCATCATCATCATTTTACACTTGGAATTTACATATTGAAGCTAACCTTTTCATACCTCCAGTTATTTCAACACCTTTCAACACAAGACTTAGTGTTTATTCGGAATAGACCTGTTTCTAAATCCCAAAATAGAAGAAGAGAACGCGTGTTAGTCATACACAATGCTTTCATGATGAATATACATAGGAACTGTTAAGTACACGTTCTACCTTAATTGAATACACTTCTTTATAATATGAATATTTATCTTGTAGATGGAAACGGATGTCAAATCAAACCCTGTCAGAACGCTGCTACTTGCATCGCTATTGGTTCACTTGACTTTCAGTGTGAGTGTCCCGATGGCTGGCAAGGGGACTTCTGCAATACTGGTAAGCATACTATGTGAATAACGTTATATTGATAATATAATTAATATAAATGAAATTGATGATATGTGTAATAAGTATCCAAATCTGGTCAGACATATGAAATACCAAAGTGTAGGTATATACCAGATATTCAACAATACGAAAGCATAAATAGGTAAATCATATGTTTGTATGGGAATTTAGACCAAGGAAGATTATATATATATATGTGTGTGTGTGTGTGTATATATATATATATATATATATATATATATATATATATATATATATATATATATATATATATATATATATATATATATATATATATATATATATATATATATATATATATATATATATATATAGTTTTGCAAAACTATTACGCTCTGCCACTGCGGTATAGAGCACTGTCTTAGCAGATTGATACTCACCGAGTTATATATATATATATATATATATATATATATATATATATATATATATATATATATATATATATATATATATATATATACATATATATATATATATCCCTACAGTACAATTTTCAAAGTCTATGGAGGTATAAACCTTATATATATTTCTTCTGAACTATCACTTATTACAGTAAGTAATCCATGTATTAGTGAACCGTGTGCAAATAACGGTACATGTGTGTTCATCACTGGTATGCATGGAGGCGAGTTTCAATGTATGTGTAAACCAAACTGGACTGGAGTGACCTGCAAAACAAGTAGGGACAATGTTTTACTAGTTTCTTTTCAATATATTAAATTAATAGTTTTCAACTGCATGTGTACTTTCCATCAACATTGATATACAACATTTTGAATAAAATATGGAGCGTGGGAAATCGGTACAAGATGTCTTTTCAATGAAAGCCATGACAATTCGCTAAAGTAACAACCATGTCAAAGGTTCATACAAATAGCTTTAAGCAAGCCATTTTATTTATCTTTCTATGTTTTCAGTTGTATCTGATAGCAGTTACTGTGTAATTAACTACTGTTATAATAATGGTATTTGTTATGGTGATAGTGAATATTACATTTGTCAGTGTCCACCAGGATGGACGGGAAGTGAATGCCAAATAGGTAAGTCATTTGTAAAATTCTCGGCCGTATGCAATTTGCTTACATGTTTTCTGAGCTTTCTTACGTGTATCTTGTATGCATAACAATGATGTGTGAAGTCTACGTTCTCAAGCATAAGCTGCATTAAAAAGTTGACATTGGCAATAGAAATGACATTAGATTTTTTCAAATACTTTGTTTTGTTTACATGCAGGTGTTGATAATGACACATGTGCCGTTGATCCTTGTATGAATGGAGGACAGTGTATTAGCCATGGTGATATGTATATATGTAACTGTCCAACGGGTTGGACTGGACAACACTGTAATATCTGTAAGTTTGGCATCTTAACCATATCTAGGGCATGCTTCTTCACATCAGACGTTAAAATGTCAAGTTCATATCTGGGTGTACGCAAGTGTCAAGAATATAATAGTTAGCTATCTCTTTCGACACACACACACACACACACACACACACACACACACACACACACACACACACACACCCTCCCCAAAATTTTCGAAACGTGAACTGCACTCATACAACTGCTGTTGCTACATACACTTCTATCCTCAGAGCCCAAGTGGCCATGATGAAACCTTTGCTAATTTACTATGTTTTTTATTTATTTATTTTTGTTATCAGTTGGCGATACCAATGCAGACTTTGTGAAATATTCGTTTCGAATGTATCACCCCGAAGATGTTGCAACACTTGAACAAGTGACAGAAGAAGATTGTAAACAAATATGTGCAAATTATTCACAATTTATTTGTCGTTCTCTGAACTATGACACGGATAGGAATATTTGCCATCTTGGCAAGCAAAGCTATGGCAGATCTAATATTTTGATATCCGATGTAAACAGTAATTTTTATAACAGAAGAAGTACAAGTGAGTATGTGTGTTTCTGGCACAAAGCGATGTAAACCTAAAGTGCTTTATTTGTAAATTAATATTCATATGAACAATGTGTTGTCAAATGCACATTATCATGTGATTACAGTTAAAATGTACAAGGCAGGTTTTGCTGTCGGCTATAAAAGAAGCTTACTTTAGACAAAATGATTGCTTTAGATTAAATACAAGAGAAGAATATTTTGAAAGTGCATGATAAGGCAAGTAGCAAATTAGAGATACACGTTTCTGTGTGAACGGAATATCATCTCAAATGTACAGAACATAAGACATGTACATGTACTGAAAATGGGTATCATTCTACATTCAGTAAGTAATGAAATGCATCAAAATATTTATAACAAGGCACCGACTTGTAAATCATGTGATCATTCTTAAAATAGAAAACGTGTTTTTCTTTGCCATTAAAAATCAAGTTTTAATTGCAGTGGTATCCTGCCCAGAAGGTCTATTTAAATGTTGGGATGCACCACAGTGTATTACAATGGACAGAGTATGCAATGGTGTACCATATGATTGCATTGATGGCTCTGATGAACACGTTGAAATGTGTGGTAAGTTGTGAATAGAAGTAATAGTGAGTAAATGAATGGCAAGTATGAATGAAATAACTCATGAAAGACGGTTTGAATATGGGATGGTGCGTGTGGACTGGGCTACACACACAATACATGCTAAAAAGACTTTCGCCAACAAAACCATTAAATACCTCATCAATAAAAATATTGACAAAGAGTTGAATTCAATTAGTAGAGCAGTTGGCAAGTAATGCAGCATGGTAATACAGCATAAGCATAGTAAACATGCATTTTAATACCATATTGTAAGGAGCATTATATAGTAACAATGCAAGTAAAAATTCAGTTAATGCAATAGGATATGTTTTTGATCTATGTTGAAAGGCTGATATTTGAATCTTCATCGTATTGCTTTGACGCAGGTACATGCGAAGATGCAGATTCAAGTATATTAACTGACAGGGCTGGTAGTATAATATATCCAACTTCAACAGTCACATATCCAAGGTATGCATCGTGTACCTGGTTGATATCGGCCCCACATGGTAAGTACCGAAACAATAGATGATACATTATTTCGCCAATATAGATGCCTTCTTTCATTCTGTATATCAATCAAGTTTCGAAATATAAATCTGCAAACGATGCAGAATTGATTTTAAGCATAATTATTTTAAATAGTCAATTAGAACAAATATGAATTTAACAATGATTGTTACATTAGTTTTGTGTATATTTTATGTATGTTGGTAAATCGTATTTACCTTTATAAAGAAATATAGCAACAACAATAACCAATAAGAATAAAAACAAAAATAATAATAAAATAATGATATTCTCCAATGTCAGAGACAGCAGTCATAATCATGTTCCGTGACAATTTCCGTCTACAACACAACACAACACAACACAACACAACACAACACAACACAACACAATACAACACAACACAATACAACACAACAGGACATCTCCACCAAGTACATTATCATGGATTTTGAATGTTGAAACTATTAATGTGGATCCATAGCATTACAAATGAATAGATTTTCTAGTGTACAAATTCCTTTCTATTCTATAGAAATGAAAATAGCGATAACTTTTCGAGCTTTTGATTTGGAAAGCTGTAATACGTTTGCACTTCCGGGTCAGTGTTTATATGACTACGTACAAGTATGGGAAGGACCATTGGGATCAACATACAAATCTTTACTGACACATTGCTCAAGAGACAAGCCTCCACTTCAGGTACATTTAGCCCTTAATAGTACAGTACTACTTATTTTAACACTGTGCATTTAATGAAACACATACAATTAAAAAACAATTTCATTTTATTTTGATTTTTTTTGCATTTTACAACAGCCATATTAAAGTTAGTTCAAAGAAATACATTAGTCAGAAGTATTGATCATCATTACAATTAATTATTCCAATTCTTTTAATGTAGTATCCTGAAACTATTTGCTGAGTTGTTTTCAGAAGGATTCTTTGAGAAATATTTAAAGCCATCTTTAATATGTGACTGGTTCTTCAAAAGACAGTTGAAAAGTTATTCTCCATATGAATAGTGACTATTGAAAATATAAATGACAACTATGTTTACTGTGACTTATTGTGAAACGATAAATAAAATGAAGTTTTTTCCAATATACATAACACATATATGAAATATAACTATCATTTTTGTGATAGTACACTTACTTCATTTTGTCATTTTTCTACCCAAGGTTATTATGTCTTCAAGTAATGAACTTACAGTAAAATTTGTATCAGATGGTACCATCGAACACACAGGATTTCTATTGTATTATCAAATGTTCCCTTCGAATGCCTGTCAACAAAACTTGGGATATGATATATATGATTATGACACCACGGATTTCACCCAGTCTGGTGTCTTCCTTGATTCCAATTTAGTTTTCTCCTGTTTTGGATTTGTGACGTCATGGACATTGATAGTTGCTGATACTTTCAGTGGGATTGTGATTTTTACAATGCTAGTTTTAAGGGAATCCAATGACGGATATCAAGTCGTTGGATCAAACATTATCAACCTAAGTGGAGTTGGGGTTAGTAGCCATGTGGTTGAAATACAAGAAGAAGACAGAATATCATTTGAACCAGGTGATTTTATTGGTGAGTTTGGAATATTTTACGTTTCAAGTTAACTCCTTCTAATTAAAAGTAGTTTAACTGGGAAAAGTGTTTATTGTAACGTGTAAGTGTTTCAGAGGAATGTGTTTTCCAATCTTAGGTTTTTCCAGACACACGTATTGCTCTGTGAATGTATCCGAAATATTGACTTATTCTTAAGTAATAACATGGTAAATAAACAGTGGTATTACGGGGACATTTCTATATATTGAGTTTTGTAGTCTTACTAATGGTGAATAATAAAGCAGTGAACTATTTCATCACAGGTTGGTCATGTGACAAAACTTGCCCAATTAAAAGTGTTGCTATGGATACCTGCCCTCATCAACCCAATCTTCTGAGAATACCATATCAAGAGACTGTTGATGGAACGGTTCTCTCCTTTGTGGATGCAACTTTAAGTGCCATTGCAGTTGGAGTCTCCTCTGAACTACAAGCAGGTAATATAAGCTTATTCGCTAGTACGACCAGATAAAATGAAATACAGTATACGACAATATCATATAACATGGAAAACGTAACCCAACCTAACCTAATCCAATTCAACCCACCCTAACCTAACCTGACCTGACCTAGCCTAGCCTTACGTAACCTAACTTTAACTAATCTAACCTAATCAACCTAACCATATCCAAAAACAACATGACACAACGCAATGCAAAGCAACGCAATGTATTACAATGCCGGTACCCCATAAACATTTGTTGTTCATTATTCATGCACCTATCATTTTTGTCGAAAGTTTAAATAATTTAATTTTGCTCCAAGCATACATGTATATTAATTATTTTCATTCAGAATGTACAAATCCTGAAAACAATACATCGGGATGTGGAGGGCCAAGAATTCTCGATGACTTCACATGTGTCGACTACTTTTCCACGCCCAATTATCCTTCTCACTATCCACCAAATGCCAATTGTGCCTGGGATGTAGAGGTTCCCATGGGGGAATACGTCCTATTATCCATACTGGATTTTGATGTTGATCCACAGAAAAGTAATGGACTCTGCGATGATTATCTGATTATTTCTGAAGGTAAAGTATGAAAGAGGTGTAGTATAGTCTGTGTATAAAATAAGATAATATACTCTATGTTAACATATCAGTATACTACGTTCTAGTAGGGTAAATAAGGGGCATACTATCATATATACAACCCTGAAAGGATAGTGCTGTTAGAACATTTTGATAATGACATATTTTCATAAGGATTTGACCATCTAAGAACGATGTGGCATATATTTCTTACACTTACAAGTTGTAAGTGAACAAAAATCGTCTATGAAAATTGAGACTGTAAATTAGTTTCATCATGGAGAAAGTTTGATATTTTTTGATCAATGATATAATCTTGATTGGAATATTTATTCTTGTGTCGAGGTGCTGAATAAGTTTAATACGGTTTACCCAAAGTGCTGCTGACATAGAGATATTTTGTATCCATATGATATTTTTCCTTATCTTTTTTTCCTCCAGAAACTGATTTTGAAATATTAACTGCCAGTAAGTACTGTGGTAGTGATGTGACGTCACAGATCATGGGTGAAAGTCATAAGATGCATCTAGAATTCATTTCTGATTCTGTTCAAAGTTCAAACCATGGCTTCTTTGCTACCATTTCATCATGTGGTAAGTCAACGCCCTTTTTCTCTTTCTTTGTTCGTATATAAAGTGAATGTGTAGATTATATCTACATAACATCATGAATATTAATCAGCCTAAACCCATTCATGGATTCCCAATGAAGCCAAAGCTATTTCACATTTGCATGCTTCTGTTAGTCTACAGCACTCGTTCATGTCTTAGTCTCATGTAAATACATCTTCTTTCATGTAAATATCTAGTACCTTAAAATGTGATGCAATATTTGCCATATTGTCATTTCCCGGATCATCAATGAGCAAAGTACTTCATTCTAGGTTGTGGCTGTGTGTTGACAGCAGAATCAGGAGTCCTTCGGTCACCATACCAACGCATAGACGTTACTGATACTATGCAATCCATACCTCAATCCCCAACGTCGTGTACCTGGACCTTGATGGCCGATAAACAGCAATACATTACACTCCAATTTATAGAGCTGGAGTTCTTCAATAGCAGTGCATGTGACAGCTATATTAGTATGTACGAGAACACTGGCAAGGTTTTGGTTCAAATATGTGCTGATGACGTTAATGTTATGAATAGTACATATGAATCATCTGCGGAAATTCTGTACGTCACATTCTATAGTTATTATGGGATGCAAAGTGAGAATTTCACTGCAGCCTACCAAACCAATGATATCATTGAGTCAGGTAAAGTTTTTAAATATATTTCCTAACATGTCTAAGCATTTTTGTTCAAATCTTTGCTGTTATTAGATGCTTTGTATAGATTCCATTTCATTGACTTTACATGTTATTTCTTTGTGATTAACTTTCGCTTAAGCAGTACAATTTATAACGAGAATTTGATCATGTTCAAAATGCTATTAGAAAGGTTCTATATTCCATAACTTTCTATGTCATGACCGATTCAAGTAAACTCCACATCTCAAAATCTCTGGGAATGACCACAGTTCTATTTTGTCAGCCAAATAAAACGAGTGCTAATAAAAAATATAGGTGCAGTACCCTAGTCGACTGGTCGTCGACTAGAAGTGGCATGGCTTTTTAGGTTACTCGTATTTATAAGAAATATATTGGGGAATAACATCTACTTGTCACCGCCAGGCAATTGTAGAGTAGATCTAGGCTGCCATATTCTCAACTTGTCACTTTTCTACCTCGAGGTGAGGTCCGACCGACGCTACACTTGTAGCCTAATCGCATGGTTCTTTTTGTTGGGCAGGATGTGGTGGTATCTTGCATAGTTCTTCAGCGTCGATCACGTCTCCGAACTATCCATCTAACTATGACACTCGCATGACTTGTCACTGGTTGATTTCATTGAGTCATGGTCTTCATATTTTATTGACTATCTCCTCACTTCATCTTGAGAAGGATGAAAGTGGTCGTTGCTATGACTACCTTAACATCTACGATGGTATGGATGAGAATTCATCAAACTTAGCAACGTTGTGTGGAGAGAATTATAACATAAGTGATGTTATCAAATCTACTGGTAACACAATGCTGTTAGTTTTCTATTCCGATGCTACTGTCAATCAACAAGGTTTTGATGTAGAATATACTGCAGCCACAGGTGAGTTAAGTTAGTGTCAGTTCATTAGGGTCTTGTATACTTCATGGTGCCCACACTTGTTTCTGTGAAATCAATATAATGAGTAGATTGGAGAGCCAGGTTAGAGCTTGAATGGCGTGTGGTGAAAGTGGTTAGACGTCAAGGTACATATGCTAAATGTAAAAAGGGTACATAATATACTGGTAGGGTGTGAAACATTCCAATTTCCTGTGTTGCCCAACCCTTCTCCCCCTTTATATATCTTGAAGTTTGCATTAAATTCTGCCAAAGTCCCAACAACTTGAGTGTAATCACAATAGCATCACACAATGTGCAGATTTGTGTACATCATTCATTAAAGGTATCCGAGCTATGTACATAGTATATTGGTCGTAATTCGTTAATTGCCGTCAAATATTCTTTGTTTTTAATTGCCCTTCAATTGTATATGTATTCCCTTTACATATCAGATTGCGGTGGAAAATTGTACGAAGACAACGGCGTATTACGATCGGTAGCATATCCAGATTACAGCGACGGTGTTACACTGTGCATCTGGGACATTGAAGCACCGACCAATCAAATCATCCATTTCAACATTCTCGTATTTGAGATTACCTGCACACCTGGTATATCTGAGGATGACTTTGTTGAGATCAAAGGCATGACAATTAGTAACAATGGTACTGACATTGTACAGACAATATACCACAATAAAATGTGCCAGGGTATGGCAGCTGTGCAAGACGTGCCACTAGGATATTTAACATTTAATTCACCAACAAACAGACTGCAGTTTTCTGTTAAAATTCACGGAAAACACCTCTTCTTGACGTATTACCAAACAAGCAAAGGTAACTAACATAACTTGTATCTCAGTCAAACTCAGGTCAAACTACTTTGTACACCATATCCAAATTCTAGGAAGGTGTGTGTGGGGAGGGGGGCGTAGCTATTACGTGCTATTTAAAATCAACTTGTTACGACTCTTCCAGTAGTGTACATGTCTATTTCCGGTTGTGAAATTATAAATATGTGGGGTTTTATATCTTTTTACAATAAAAGTATATTGGCATAAATTTTCACAAGTTGTTTAAGGATTGCTTGATTATCTGTAGTTCATCTCAATGACTAGTTTGAATAAAACATCAAATTACAAAAATACACTAATGTTGTAATTGTACCATATTGACAAAAAACTCTGATGTTGAAATATTACAACTTTGGCAAAAGGAAAACATGGGCCCACATGAAAGAATGAGTTATCAAGTGTTTTACTTTGTGGACTCAACTTCATTTAAAGATAAATTACATTAAAATATTCCCATAGAGTTTTTTTGCCAAAATCTGTACTGACGACAAGTGTTTACATTAAGTATAGCACATTGTTATTATATACTTGTCTGGTATATTCTCGGTCGAAACTAATGACATTTTATCAAAGTGTTGATGTGGTGTCTCTGTAACATCCCTACCCACTATTGTACGGTGCACTATGAGTATATTGTGTTCATTAAAATGTCTGCTTTTTTTTCAGCTCGGCGTCAGTGTGGCGAACATTGGCTTCTGTTTGATGGCCATTGCTTTGGTCCACTATGGTTGGCAAGCGGCTATGGCTATGTTCCTATTAATAAGATCTTGCTGGATTCTGAGAACGCTAATGAGACATGCACAGCGTTAGGTGCTACACTTGCTACAATACAGTCGTATGCAATACAGAACTTTATTGAACAAAATATCCCACCGAACACACGGACTATTGACGGGTACCATGTTGGTTTGCGAAAATGGCGGGATTCGTCGACGTGGACGTGGTTAGGATCTCGGCAGTTATTGTTTTCTAACTTTCTAAGGAGCAGTGAACAGTCTGGTTCTGACGAGTGTGGTTATCTAAAACCAAGCAGTTCATTTCATTGGGACTACGATACGTGCAAAAAATATTTTTTAGCTGTACTTTGTGAAAAAGGTTTGTAAAAAAGTTGCAATCCTATCAACTCAGTGAAACGTCTTCTTAATAAACCAAAAAGTGTTTAAATAGTTATATAAATGTGTATACATCTTGAAATTAAAAATAAATTAATGCAATAATTACCATGGATACATGGGAATCAGTTAAGATTATATGTACGTGAAAACTTTCAAATTTGTCTGAAGTATCTGACACACCATGTCTACCAGCACACTCTTTCAATCCACTATATTTCAACAAACATCGGCAACTTTATGCTATACCTAAAGTAATTCCAAAGCCTAAAATGGATACGTTTTTTCGAGAAAGATCGATGAAAATTTGCGGAAAGGATATTATGCCATGGATTGATCCACAGGTGGTTTACCTCTCCTCTATTATATACGAAAGGAAACTATCATTCCTAAAATTGTCGATGTGCCGACTATTTTCTTTCAGATGCTGACGAGTGTTTATTTGACAATGGTGGATGTGCACATCAGTGTCGGAATTCACATCTTAGCTATGCATGTAGCTGTCCTCAGGGCTATTACCTCAATCCACAAAATGACAAGAATTGCTTGGGTAAGCCAGAGATTAGTTTTTATGGGCAATACTTACACTCCCAGGATATAGTCAGGATTATGGCTGACATTTTGTGCCCTTGACTTACTTGTATCTATTTTTACACATTCGTCCGAAAGTAAAGGTAGGGAATGAAATGTGAATTACTTTGTGAACGAGAACCAGGCATACGACATGTCGGCGTTCATTATATAAATATTGTTTCATATGGTCCTCTTGCTCTTTTGCACCTTGCACGATTTTGTTGCCATAGTAATGGACGCTTTTGTATCTGAAAATAGAGTAGTCAAAGATGAGAGGCAGCTAGGAATCTGTACTAGATTAGAAATTCATTATCTAACATCATACTACTAGTGATACAAATACTCTTCTTTCTGTACATATAAAAGAGAGACCATGTGGTAATGTGAGATGTATGGAATTCCTTGGGTATAACAGGATATCGGCATATCTGTTAGCAGTACTGAAGACAAATTTGATGACCATGCTCTCTACAAAGCTAGAAACCACTGGAGATGTAAAATTACAGAACTACATATATAATATATAAATAAATAAGACATATCAATCTAATTATATATTTTCAACTCAGGACAATTGCTGATTTCATTTATAGATATATGCAAGTCAACTTTGGGATATGATTGGATATACTATAACGGTTCCTGCTACAGATCAGATCATACAGCACAGTCATGGCGTAGTGCTAATGATAGTTGTCAAACAAAATTCGGCCATCTCATCAAAGTACTTGATCCATATATTGAGGTGAGATTTAGCGGTCAAGTTTATAGTTAAGCTTTCGTTTTGAATAAATTGAACAAATTATTTTCTGGGTGTTGAAATGTGACAATACAAAATCAAAATCTCTAGATCTACAGGGCTTTGTGTAATCATTTCGCCTAACACATAATGTCGATGGTCCCGTCTGAAACTTTATCAACTAATTTGTAAAAAAGTAATTTTTGTAACGTGTATCTTTTGTTTTTACTGTTTCAGACGCACTTACATGAGCGTGGTTCGTACGATGTTGCCATAACAACTGATTTTGTAATTCCCTCTGGTGACTACTGGGTTGGGTTGCATGCCAACGACCATGACTCTTGGCAATGGACAGACAGCACTCCACTTGAGAGTTACACAAACTTTGGCACTGCACCTTCTGATATCAAAGATTGTGTAGCAAGCAATGGAAGTTTATGGTTTGTGAAAAGCTGCACGGAAATGTTATCCACAGTATGTGAAATTGGTATGAATTAATATCATATTGCGTCTTATTTTCATTAAGTTCTGGAGGTGCATGGAAATGGGAAGGATTAGCTTTCAGAATCATTACGTGTTTGTGTACGTAACCACATGTCAAAATTATGTAATTCAACCTATTTGCCAAACTGTGTCATAATCATACATGAATTCCCTGCTGCCTTAGCTTTCTCTAAGTGCCGGATGTCAAAATGAGTCAAAACGGCACGTATGCATCACTTGGTTTTGTGATTGATGAATCCAATGATATCCTCAAATCTTGTTATCTCTCCCGGAGTCACTTTTGAGATCATTAGATTGTAGTATGTCTGCTTGCAATATCTTTCAGACTGTTGTGGTGACATGCCAGTCGAAGATGTGTGTCATGGCCAATTCCTAGACACACTACAATTACCAATCGGGACACTCCAGTCTCCCAACTATCCACTGACCTTTGAACCCAATCTAGAATGTCAATGGATAATTGAGATGCCAACTGGTCGTTTTATTAGGTAAGATGTCATTTCCATCGTGTTTACTCATAGACATGTGACCACGTTCTTTACAATAACAAGATGTATATGTAATATGATCATTGTTAAGGAATAAAAAAAAATATTTGAGGTTAAAATTTATAAATCCTTAAAATTTGTAATCATTATTTGTACGCTAAAGCAAAGTTGTGAAATATTTCAAAACCAAAAAGAAAAAAAGATTACTTTGGAATTGCTTTTTTTGTTATGAAAACTAAATGGAATGAAATTTCACGCAAATATGTGTCTGTGTGTGTTATCGAATGGTACCACTCATGAAAACTATTTGTGGATTACAATACATGTATAATCATTGCCTGAATAAGTATCTAACGACAACGACTAAAATAGTATGGTTGAAAACAAGTTATACTTGGTAAGCAACTAGACTTTCAATCATTTTGTTCTTTGTCTAATACAGCCTGATCTTCCATCGTCTTGTGTTGTCAAGAGATGATAGCTGTGAGAGTGAATTGAAGGTGTACGACGGGCCTAGAGCAGAGAGAGAATCATGCATCAATACTTACTGTGGTACAGTACTTGATCTTACAATCCAATCAAGTTCAAATTCATTGACAATTGTCTTCAAATCGTTCCAGTCTGTCTCTGCTAGTAAGCTAGGATTCTTGGCACTGTATGCAGTCACAGGTAAATATCCCCATTGCAATATATCATCTTATTTCAGAGAATCCAGACTTGTTGAATCGATGGAGATGTATTGGGTTTCTTGAGATCGAATAAAGTATTTGAGAAAGAGGTGAAAGAATCATATTTACTTTCATACCGAAATAATCTAACCACAGAAAACCACCATCTCTTCTTTCGAAAGTTCAATGGATATGCTACAATGTGTAAGAGCTTCTTTAAAATATGCGAGATTTGTGGATAAATGATGTTCGTTGTATACTTTAGTCCCCATACGTGTCACCGAGAAATAAGACTCGGCTTCGGGAAGTATTGAAGCATCACCTGTTTGGTCATGCATGAATTTGTAGTTATGGTTTACGGCCATTATTACATTCTTAATTGATAATCATTGAAGTTTTATCTGAATTGTATTAAAATATTACCGGCTCTTTTACAACTATCTAGAATAGAAATTCATTTCAAATACTTTATTGTAGATTGTGGTTTTGGTAAATGTGAATCTGGTTGTGGTGGAGCAAGTCACTTAACAGCCAATGAAGGGAGATTTGCCAGTTCACTAACATCTGGTTATGGTCAACCGTATAGTCATTGCAAATGGACCATATCAGTAGACCATGGCAAATACATCTCACTGCAGTTTGACAGCTTTGATATACCAGCAGCCAGTAAATTAGCCAATACTGAGGAATGTCTTGAATTTGATTATGTGGAGTTATACTCGCCTCTATCGTCGAGTCTCATCGGTCGATATTGTGGATCCCAAACACCTCCATATTTGGTAACTTCGGAGAATCAGCTGACTGTGTATTTCAGCAGTGGTGCACCAAGTTCTACTATAGGGTACTTCAGTGTATTGTACGATACACAGGGTAAGCCGCGACATTTAAAATCATGTCTACGCATTTTTGGATTTTCGGTCAAATTTTCAAACTTTCGTATATGTAAAAACAGAACCAGGTCAAAGAAAATTAAAGCAAACTTTTTTCATTTTTTTTTCTAGAATGTCCTGGATTTTCTACCGGTGTGCGTACGTGTCCAGAGGATGAAATTACGGTATTTAATCACAGTTGCGGTTACATTCAATCCAGTAATTACCCAAACCTATTTCCAGAGAACGGCCGTTGCTATTGGCACATTACTGTCCCCGAATTTACATACATCAGGCTAAGGTTTCTGGATTTTGATATCCCTGGTCTTGGTGATCTTTGCGGTGATTATGGTATCGATGTATATGACGGTAGCAGCCGTGAGTTTAACCTTCTTATTGATAGATATTGCAATGCCAATAGACCCCAATCATCCGTCCTGTCCAGTGGAAACACCCTCTACATTGCCTTTAATGGTGGGACACCAGGGAAAGGCTTTGCAGCAAAATATGTCTCTTCCGGGTATGTTCCACCGGTGTCGTTGTCAAAGGACTCAGACGAAGGTAAGGAGTATATTTGTATTATAAGAATATATTTAGTTGTATAATATATATAATAAATTACATAACAGCAGACCTATGAGTGGTCAGGGACCTGTGACCAGGAGACGTCAAATGTTAAAGAATTCCAAGATTGCAACTTTTATTCCAAAGAAGCATTTCTGTTGCAAAACATTCTGTATGATATCATCCATGCAATTAATACTGTACCCTTTTATAAACTAGACTTCATCTGTGAGAAAGGCTGGAGTCTTTTTGACAAGCACTGCTATAGATTTCACCAGGGTGAGAAGACATCTTGGATTGTGGCCGAGAGTGACTGTGGAAAGAATCACTCTCATCTTGTCAGTATATTGAACTATGCTGAAATGGTATATATTCATTACATGTTATCGATGGTCTGGAGGACGGAATTCACAAAAACATACATTGGTGAGGAACTTACTCCTGTCAGTTTGTGGCAACGTCATAATTTCAGTATCACTTGGGCATTTAGGGGTGTTCACTGTATGTTAGATTTCTGTCTGTCTGTCTGTCTGTCTGTCTGTCTGTCTGTCTGTCGGTTGATCGGTCGGTCTGAGCCAGTTAATATATAATTTTAGCATAAATGGCAGTCTTCATTGTCAACTTTATGGATAATTTGATGATAAAAAATCATCTATAAAGTTACTTAATGTGATGTTTGCTATTGATAAATCGATTATTCGACAATTTTTGTTCTTGAGTTTCTTCATTGTTTTTTAATTTTACATAAATTATAGAGAATTGACAAGTTATGTACTTACTAACTTTCAGGAGGCTTTAGAAGACTAAACGAATCAAATAATTAAAGCTCGGCTCTAAAATCAACACTTAATCCCATTGACTATGATTACCTTCTAATAACTACGTACACTGTCACTCTACAAGATTTAAATTTTGAAAAACAAAATTAATTCCAGGGCTAACAGATTCAGGAAGTGAGGGTACTTTTCGTTGGGTGGACGGCAATCCCATGAGTTATACAGACTGGTAAGTAAAATGCAATCAAATTTAAACTGCTATCAGTTGAAACGATTGACTTGTAGGAATGTGAACTGACGACATATTGGAGAGTTCACACATTAAACACCAGAAAATTGTAAACAACGTGTCTAATTCTAAAAGCGATACATTTACTACACTTTCAGGAGTGTGATGATTTAGCGTTTTACAAGGGTTACGTCAGAAACGTCAGCTATTTTAAAGTTTTTGGACCGAAAACATTTTATCTTAAGTTACCTCAATTTCTTTCGAATTGGAGTCTAATGATTCCTTTTCTGAAGACGATATCTGGTTTGTAAGTCATAACACTGTCAGGAAAGAATGTATTGAATATTAATATTTATCACATCTATACATTAATAAAGGGATTGATGTATTCTGTAATCTCCAGGGCAGAACATAGTATTCGTCACGATAACGAGAAGCAACCAGATGGTGGTATTTTTGAAGACTGCGGTCTATATTTACTAGATAATATCCACTCTACTACCCACTGGCATGATGTAGCGTGTGCTTATGATGATGTCCAACAGTATATATGTAAGAAGAAAGCAGAATTTACTGGTAAGTTAGAAATTACTGTTTTCTAGTAAACTTGTGAGTGTATATACTACTAAACCAAAGTGACTGCAGAGTTTCAATCGCCTCACACATTTCTAGTTACAAATTCCATAAATAAAATACAGACGTTGATAGTTCGCAATCATATAAAATGATACATTACATTTTTTCACTGTAAACACAAATCAACATCACTTTAGGATGAAACAAGGAAGATTCAAATTCAAAACAATTAAGTCAATTTTTTGTGTGTTCACAATGAGATAAAGTACAATATTTTATATGCGCATACGCTGTCAGTGCCTGTATTTCGTTTGTGTAATTCCTAACAAAAACCTGGTGGGAGGTGTGAAAAAATGATGCCAAATTGAAACACTATAGTCATTCTGGTTTGGTAGTACACACCCTGAAGGAAATAGCAATGGATGAATCAGATTCATTAGACAGTCACAGTAGCCTTATTTATGCAGACTCTGTGGTGATATCGAACTGCGACAAATGTAACCTACTGTACCCATAGCTACATGTTTATCTTTGCTATTAGTTTTCATGAAAAAATCCTAAAATATGGAAAAATCACAAAATAACTGTTCTTTTCTTTTCTTTTTAAACTATAGAACAGATGGCACCAACTGCAGAACCCTACACTGGTGTTAATACTTTTGGTAAGTCACGATCAATTTGTCATTTTCTTTCACCATCGTTTTTACATTCAATATTGTGGAGGTTATTCAATTCTTTGTTTTCCAAATAATCAATAAATACATTTGCAATGGTATGTTGAAATATTACTTGTTTCAAAATCGTCATACAAGTCAATTAGTGCTAATGCATAGGACTTATTGTTTCACCTATTCAAAGTGTGTGAACCTGGATGGAATCTTCTAGATTCAAAATGTGTGAAATTGGAAACGGCAAAGCTCACGAAAAGATCAACTGAATCATCACCAATACCTTTGAACCTTGGCTGGCAACATGCAGCAGATAGATGCAGACAAAATATGGCTGCCCTAGTGAGTGTGTCTACACTTGAATCTCACCTGCTCCTGGAATTCTACTTGAACTATGTATGGAAAATAACCGCCAGTACAATATGGATAGGTTTGAAGTTTGATTTTGATAGCAATGAATGGTACTGGTTGTCCGGTAAGACTGTGGAGTTTCAGAACTGGGAAAACGAAGATGACGTACAGCCTGGTGATGTATGTGTTGCTATGGTTCAACAAGATGATGATAGCTGGAAATGGAGAAAGACTTCATGTTTTCAAAGTATAACATCATATTATCTTTGTGAGCTGGCGGCTGAAGGTAATGCGAAAACCTGTTGGTTATTCATTATAACAAAATGAAAATCTTAAGTTAATTGGCTAATTGTGATTAGTATTGCTAAATTTTTTCGCTATTCCTTCCCTTAACATTACATTTACTACCAGGAGGTGTTTCTTTTCAAAATGAATGTGTGAGTTGTATTCACATAAGGCGTTTACATTATTTTTTGGAACACAAGAAAGAGAAGATAGATGCACGTCAGACTTATTTACGTGTGATGATGGTACTTGTCTATTAGCAGTCTACGTATGTGATGGCGTTGAAGATTGTTTTGATGGTTCGGATGAATTGCAATGTTGTAAGTATAAGAACAATTCAGCGACATCATCGACGGTTCACTTGTTATCACAGTGGTGTTAGTGTATTTTAACTTTATGGTTTCGGCAGGTGTAACAAAACGATGATACATTAAATATCTCACTGAAAGGCAGAACAACCATACCTTATCTCTTGTAACAATATGTTGAATAATAGTTTACTTGGCATGTTATATGGATTTCTAGACAGGGTATACTAAGTCGCTTTCAGGTACCAACAATCAGTGTGATAATAAACCCCCATCATGTAATGTGTCCGGAACAAAACTACAGTATTTAGTATCTTATATTTGTTACATTATGCATTCCTCCAGCCACTGAGTGTAACAGTAATAGCTACAACTGCGAGAATGGTGGTTGCATTTCAATGACTTTTGTGTGTGACTTTAAAGACGACTGTGGTGATAATTCTGATGAAATAGATTGTGGTAAGTAGAATTAAAATCAAGAGAATTACTACTGAGAATTGGAATATATATATATATATATATTATGTGTGGTTAGATTTTTAATTCGATCTATTCCCATGTCACAACTGGTTTCCTATTTTGAACAGATGGCCAGGTTACAAAACTGGCTACAACAAAAGCAGTACGTCTACTTGAATGAAATGAGCTCGGTTCAAGAACATGGTACTTCACCAAACCTGAACAACTACTATTTGTTCAGGACATTTAAAGTTTATGGCAACGCTAAATATCAGTATTATGTCGTATACATAGCCAGGATAACCCGTATTCGCAGATCCATTGACCAATTCATCCATCCATCCATCCATCCATCCATCCATCCATCCATCCATCCAATTATCCTCCCAATGATCCATCCATCCATCCATCCATTCATCCATCCAATATTTCATTATTTCTTCTCAGTAAAACCAAACTGTACGGAGGAAGAGTTTACTTGTAGTAATGGCCAGTGCATAGCTTTGGTAAACCAGTGTAATTTCCTTGTTGATTGTATGGATAGATCTGATGAGGAAGACTGTGGTATGTTAATGTCTTAATTACATTTGTATAGATAATGATGTGTGCTGTCTTCTAATAATATTATATCCATAGGATGTTAGTCCTGGTGAGTTTAACCGGGATTTCTGGCTATTCAAATGGAACTCTTTGTTGATAATTTGAACTGTATTCAGTGCTCATCCTTGATCGGGTTGATCCTGTATTTCAAAGACGTTTTGCGTTTGCAGTATCCTGTTTATTATATTATACTTTGGTATCGAGATTGCATTCACTATAATGGAGAGTATTTTATATTACCATTTCTCCTACTATCGATTATTCTGACATTAGTGCAGGATAAAGAAATAGTATTCTATAACATTCATCTAAATATATCTCCTTTTTTGCTTTCTGCAGATAGTATATGCCATGAACCCCCTGGATTCTTATGTTTTAATGGGGAATGTATCCCGGATGGACGAGTTTGTGACGGAGTATTCGATTGTCAAGGTCTTCTTCGTGAAGACGAAAATTTAGCTAATTGCAAGCGTGAGTATTAAATAGTTACATAATTATTTACTGGACATGTCGATTATTTGAAAAAGCGTAAACTAACCTTTACTAACAGGTATTTGAAAGTGCTAGAAAATCATCTTAGAATTGTTAGTCACTGGAAATGCAAGATATGCTCGGAACATTTTTAAGCAGTGGTAACCAAGCTGTAGAACCACATTGAGTGGTGTCCTTTCATTAACAACATTATAATGTATAGTGTGTAGATTTGTATCTATTGTTGTTTGCTTCTCAGGACACGTAGTTAAAGGAAGAATATGTAATGCCTTCTTTGTAAATAGCCATTAAAACCCACACATAGCATCTTTCGACAATAAAATCTTACATGAAATGTGTTGTTGTAAATGAATTGTACACAGGGAATCAATCTTATGAATGCATGGATTAAGAGTAAATTTGACCGAAAGGGGAACGCCACCTCAGAAAATAAATAAGAGCACATTACCTTCAGAAATATAGTCATGCATAGTCAGTGTGCATCCAATGAATAATCGTGTCTGCAAAAAACCTATCACTCAATGGTGCATCACTGAAAGAACAATAGAGGTAAAAAAAGAGCTTCAAGTTGGTGTTTCTTGGCAACAGAGAGAAAAGTGTAATGTGAAATTATGAAATGACTATCCAAGAACATACCTGTAATTCCTGGAGTGGCGTTTCCCTTTAAGTCGTTCTAAAATGAAAACTGAAGAAACTTATGATGTGTGAATCATCACCAGTCACTACTAAAATGCGTTCTTATATGTCTTACATTTAGTTTTATTTCTTACAGTTGGAAGAACATGTGATGATGACCGGTTCATGTGTCAAAATAATTATTGTATTGATAGGAGTTTAATGTGTCTGTACAGTATTGATGAGTATGGTACGCAGCGAGGATGTAGAGATTCAACACATTTGAGATTTTGTGGTAAGCAAGAAACTCTTCAGATATTATCGGTTACCCAAATTAATTGATGAAATGTTACTCTGTTATCATTTCAGCGTCAACAATCAACAGTCACACACTGTTCGATGTGTTGTTGACTGTAGGAGTAACAAATCAACAGAGAATAAATCTCACATTTCCCTTTTTCTGATAGAGAACTTCCAATGTGACTACACTACATTCAAATGCCCCGAGTCATACTGTATTCCTCTACACAAGCGATGTGATGACATCGATGATTGTCCACATGGTGGTGATGAAAGACATTGTGGTGAGTTTAAAAGTCTGATAAAATTCGACATGCCATGTAAAATATTGAATTAAAGTATCATAAGCATGTGTTCTCTATTCCTACTTCCGTTTGCAATATTAATATTCTCTCTTCCACTGAAAATTTGTATGCAAACGTCTTTCTCCACGAACAGTTTCGTTAAATGCAATTGTCAGAGGGAGGGGAAAGCAAGAAATGGGATGGAAATACAAGCCACGCGAAGAGAATTAGATGCTACACAAACAAAATATTCACCTTACATTTGTAAACCAACATTATAGACAGAGGTTTGATTTATTTTACTTTTAACAGATGAGTATACTTGTCCTGGTTACTACAAGTGCCACGGACAGAAGTATTGTATACCATTACTGCAGCGATGTGATGGAATTAAACAGTGTTTCCATGGTGATGATGAGATGTTATGCAGTAAGTCATACCCCAGCACTTGCCACATTTGATAGGTCACTGGTTTTTGCAAATCCTGGATTCTTTTTTTCTATTCCATAGTGATTCTTCAGATTAAGAATTTTCTCTGAGGGTCAGTAGCCTCTGTATCCTGCGAACATGATAATGCAAACTCATTATCTGTAACCGTAACCGTAACCATGAGGGAAATATCAACATATATAGCATATCTCAAGTTGACAATTGCATAAATGAAAATTATTTAGTTTTCAATACCGAGTTCGCATGCTGTGGGAAGAGAATGCTTGTCAAGTTAAACATATTGCCTGCTATGAAGGCTAGGGAGAAAAAGATTGACCAACCCATTGCCATTTCATGATATATCGTCATTGAAAGCTGTTCATCTGTTCATTTATCCAGGCTTAGTTCTATAATACTTTGTGTGTTAGTATGTCAAAGCAATTATTTTTATACGTTCATTAATTCGTTCATTCTAATGTGTGTGCATTGTATCATAAGTGAACTAATGTATTTTCAGACATTTCTTGTCCTGAATTGTGTCAGTGCGAGGGGTTCACTGTCAATTGTACAGGCCGAAATCTGACATCTATTCCTATTGAAGTCACCGATGAAATAAGAAAATTGTAAGTTGTAATTTATCAAACAATTGCCATTACTCTGAACATTCATTCTTTTTTGTTATTTTCGTCAACTATTTTCACTTCGGGAAAGAAGTTTGGAGCATCTCCAGTCAGTCGAATTCACTTTGGTTTGATAGACCAACTTCAATCACTTGAACTTTTTAAATAAATAAATAACAAATAAACTCAAAACGCTGACAATCAGGTTTACCAAATTGAATGAAAAAAGGTGATATAGCTGGATTCAAAGGGGTTAAATGTGTACTTAATATCTTATATACCTGCAGGAAAATGAAATTCACGCGCTCTTGTGCCCGTTTACTGCAACTTTCATTTACACAGCCTTTAAAGTTGGTGTTAACTACCAAGTATATTGACTTACGTCTTTTGTTTCTTGCAGAGATTTCAGTGCAAATTACTTGAATATTACGGACACTAACTTCGAAAGATTTAAATTTATCGGGGAATTGTAAGTACTCTGACCTAATGATTCAGTGGCCTTCTATAGGTGAACCATAGTCTGATTACAAAGCGATTTGTTCGTCTTTTTCGCATTCATCAATACTACTATTCTGTTTATAGTTATTTCTTTTACATTAAACTAGAGTACAGCCATACATTTCGTTTCTCCGTTCCATCATGTCCTTATTAATATATGTTTCGATAAAATACGATGTGTAGCTATCAAAATAAAGACTAAAGGGCCGTTGTGCCGTTCTGATCCGAGCCAGGGGTAATAATTGTAAAACGCTTTGAGCACGGAGTGGGAAAGCGCTATATAAGAAAACAACATTATTACATTATTAAAATAGCATGGATAATACTTACTGAACCATTTCATGAAGTATTGTATATTGAAAACTTATCGTCACCAACAGCTAGTGACACCAAGATTGTTAGCCAGTCAGCCATCGCAATCATTTATATGTAATCTTTATATTAAGGAACCCTTACATCAATTTTACTTTACTCAGAGATCTGTCCAAGAACAAGCTAACTAATATCCCAGTAATGGTATTTCTACCTCTCAAGAACCTTTACAAAATGTAAGTACATGATTGTATATGTATATAATTATGTTTATATATTTATAATTATAATATTTATAATTTATTTATTAATTAATTAATTTATATTTATATTTATGATTTGAATATACAACATATAAACACGTCACATATCACTATACCCCTGTCGGTGGTGTTTTCTCTGTGGTACCCGTATGTTGTATCATTAAACGAAATTAGTGTTCATATAAAAATTCTTGACAAAAATACTTCACTGGGCATCAAAAGCTGGAGCTGTCACATTTGTACAGAAGCGTTGTAACATGTACACTTAAATATACTTGTCAACAGTTTTGAATCATACACATAGGGACGAATATGAAAATTGTGATTGTTGTTTACATCGGCATTCCTGGCATCATAACGATCTAGGGAATTGAATCGAAGTCGTGCTGTTCTTATAGAAAGATGACCTCAAGTTGTTCCTTGTTGAAGATATCAGTAAAAGATGCTTTGATATAGTGACAATTTGAAATGCATAGGTTCAATAGCACTGAGTTTGTGTTGAAACTAATTATAAAACCCACTTCAGATATAAACGATATAAGTCTTCCGATCCCAGGACATCTCGAGACCTTTATGAGTTTTGTCGATAGCTTGATATTGGCACCATTCCTTAGGAGTACAAATTGATGAACACATGTCGATTTATGAACGATATGATGTTTGTTCCGATAAACAATATTCTTCAGTGTCCCTTGGTATAGTGATTACCATCGAGATATGACATGCAATTTAAGTTTATATAAAATAAAGCTTTTTCATGTACAACTTGCAGTGAGCACACAATACTCGATACAGTAAAATGACACATCGGTGAAATAAATATGAAAGAAATATGATATAGTATCAGATATCTAACCAAGTTATATTGTCTTCTTTTTAAAGTGATCTTACCGAAAATGATATCACAACGCTTAAAGCGAAAACATTTGCTGGATTGAAAAGACTTGAACAGCTGTAAGTACTGTCCCATCACAGACATATATAAGTAAACTAGTAAGCAAGCAAGCAGGTGTGCGTGCGTGCGTGCGTGCTAGTAGGTGTGTGTGTGTGTGTGTGTGTGTGTTTGCTTGCATGTGTGTACATGTAGAATGGTGTAATTATATCAAAATATTACTTCTTGTTTTGTTCCTAGGTTATTAATTGGTAATCCAATTGACGAAATAGACCCAGGCGCTTTCTTGGATCTGCAGAGTCTACCCACTCTGTAAGTAATCAAACAACGTTAAATTTAGGAGACTCAATGTGTTTGTTTTGTTGATTTCATTTCCAATTAATACATTTATCGTCATTCTAAACCGGCATAATATCCATATGGATTTCTACGTCATCAGAATTGAAATCAACTTGAGTTGTAAATGTCAAGCTAAATTTCACATGAGAGTATGTCGTGACTCGAGCTGTAATTTGTATTATGAGATCAATTAATGCTGTAGTGTCAAATGAACGTGTGTCTATTTCAGGAGTCTAATTGGAATGGGAATAACTCAGCTGAAAATGGATACTTTCGATGGTCTACAACAATTGAACTTCCTGTACGTAAGCTTGTGTATTGCGTTGTCATAGTGATATGAGATAACTATAATAGGCATTATTTCTTTTCTTCAAAATTTCAAATGTTTACATACACTCATGTTATATCATATTCATGTTTCATTTTGCCATGAAAATAGCATACCGTATCAATATACCATCGGAAGGTTTATTCACGTGTATTTTTCTACAACCATGAGGCCAGTGGAGTTTTTTGGGTGCATCCAAAAAGTACCTCATCGAATCATTTATCCTGTTTGCCTAATGTTATGACACAAATTCCATGGTTACTAGGGATATCAGACATGTTTCAGCGAGTAGAATAACATGTGTAATCCTTAGAATGAAACAATAATATTGCAGCCCATGCCCCTTTAATGTGTCATCATATCTCTATCACATACATCAATAAAAACTAAGCTGTGCAGAATTGATAGTCAGAATGGATACAGTTGTTGCATGTGCCTGTCTCTTGCAGAGGGTGATTTATATACATTGTAATAAAATTGTTGCCTGAGTTTGTCTTTTGCATTTTGTAGATGGTGATTTTATAAACAAGGACAACATGAAAGACACTGCACGTCCCTGTAATAATTTTGACAAAAACATGCCTTGACTCACATCATATACACTGCTACTGTAAGACAGTCACAAGCAATTATTGTATCCGTTCTCACTGTCGATTCTGCACAGTTTAGTGTCTTCAGCTGTAGTGCATACGTTTCAGTTAACCAATCATAATATGCCTTGCATAGAGGTAATTTTAAATCGAACTTGTTGCCTACTCGTCTGCGTGTAATCGCGATGTGGTTCAAATCTCTCTCAATTTAAATAAATAATACGCAGGCTTTGGTCAACGCATTTAGAAGGAAGTTTCCCTCGCAATCACTCGTTAGTTCTGATGTATCAGCATGGACGATTGTTTTATCATTATTTTAGGAATGTCTTAGAATGAGACCCGTGTTTAGTTCAAATCGTGTGTTTTATTCGAAAATATAACATGATGTGATCAATGGTTTTGGAATAAGGCAATGATAGCGACTACTTTTATACCATTTGCGTTATTACATGGAATTTATTGAATTAGTAACATTTGTCATTCCAAACATAGTACATATTAATCACTCTGTTGATGTATTTCGCCATTATCAAATATACACTTAAAGCTAACGTGAATAGTGTTTTATTCAATTCTCAGGAATTTATCTGGAAACAGAATAACAAAGATTGATGGTGGCACATTCAATGGACTCCATAATTTAGAAACATTGTGAGTGACGTCTGTTTAATTACGTATGGGTGTGTTATTAGAGAACGCAAATTTCATCGCAATAACTTCATCTTTTGAAGTAGTATTTAATGTCATTACAATTCCCGTATAATAATCTAAATCATTAAATTTTGACACATTCACGAATCAAAACACAATTTGTTAACATATCATGACATCTGAAAATACAATATATCTTTCAAACTGTTGTAAGTGTTAAATTTCATGATCAGTGTATTAATTTAGCTATATTTTCTTTGCAGGGATTTACGTGTAGGTGATTTTGGTGTTGGAACACAGGATTTATTCTTACCGCTCACAAGCTTGAATTACTTGTAAGTATTGCATATATAGTTGTGCCAAGTCAGATATTATTTAGGGTAACAGTGGGTGTATTCAGATATCACGTAGGGCTCTTTATTAATTACTTTTCGATGTTAGAAACAAACAAAATCTGCCCCTTTAAGGGTTCCTACTATTCCGTAAATGTCAGCTTCTGTTTGTTCTCACAGCTGCCGCAGCAATATTTGGGATAGGGTTCAAGGGGCAGAGATCTCCTAAGACTAGACAGTCATTAATATTCTACAGCAAGCCTCTTCTGAGGCAGATTTGCCAATTCGTATGAGTCTTAATTCTAGAGGGATCACGTGATGTAATTTTGTGAAAATTACTTTTCTGGGTCCCTGAAAATAAACATGCAGATAGGATAACACCATTTATAACATTTTGTTCCCCTTTAAAACCACATACTTATATAATTTCACAGTTGTATTTTTGACAAGGTAGAGTAAGCGATTAGTTTTAATCTTAACCACAGACATTGGAGAAAGATTTTTTCTCCAACGTCCATGTTTAAGTTTTAATTGTTTGATTGTTTAAAGGTACACGGATAGCTACAAGTATTGTTGCATGGCAGAGAGTGGCAGAAAGCTAGCCCTTTGTACACCACCAGCAGATCAATTCTCTTCATGTGAAGACTTGATGGAGAATGAAGTCCTTCGTGTTTGCATTTGGATCCTCGGGCTACTGGCATTCGTTGGTAACATGTTTGTTATATTATGGAGAATTTCCCAAAAAGAATCCAACCGCGTTCACTCCTTCTTCATTCTGAACCTTGGATTCGCCGATTTCTGTATGGGGGTATATCTGCTGATCATTGCATCGGTTGACATGTACTATAGAGGGCGATACATTGGTTATTCTGATCATTGGCGACACAGTGAACTCTGTGAATTTGCGGGATTCCTGTCTTCGTTGTCGAGTGAAGTTTCTGTTTTTACATTAACTGTGATCACAATTGACAGATTCTGTTGTATTGTATTCCCCTTCAAGTTCCGAAGACTTCGTCTGAAGACAGCAGTTTGGATAGTTGCATCTGGTTGGATGTTTGTTGGCATTCTGAGCTTCCTCCCCTTAGTTGGTATTCCTTACTTCAAGGACCAATACTACGCACGGTCAGGTGTTTGTTTGTCATTACATATCACCAGTGAAGATTATCCAGGCTGGGAATATTCAGTTGCCATATTTATAGTTACAAATTTCATATCTTTCATGGTCATCTTATTTGCATATGTTGCAATGTATCTGATGGTTAAACGAACTAGGAAGACCGTAGGATCTTCACAGAGTCGAAATGACATAGCAATGGCACGGAGAATGACTCTCATTGTACTAACAGACTTCTGCTGTTGGGTGCCTATAATATTAATGGGCACTTTGGCTCTGACAGGAACAGTTACCATTCCCCCAGCGATGTATGCTTGGACTGCTGTATTTATATTACCACTGAATAGCGCGATGAACCCTATTTTGTATACCATATCAACTATACACATCAAATCAAAACAGTCATCATCTCTCGATGGTCATGCTGCTGCTGGAGGGGGTAATGCCAATGGATCTGACCAAGCAAATACATTGAAAACTATTGTAGACAGCTCAGCTAACAGATATCAACCACAAAACAGAGGAAGACAGTCAAGAAGTAAACAGCCTGTTGTAGGTGACACTAGATCAACATTTGGTGACCAGCTAAATAACCAAGGTTGGTCTATATGTATGGCACATGCTCAAAGCACAGAAATACGCAAACAGACTCTACCGTTGATATATGACAATTGCATAATCTCCCTATGGCTTCCTTTTCATACAGTAGCACTTGAGGTTGCATATATATCAAAATCATGAATAAAAGCAGCGCAAAATAAAACACATGCAAGAAGCATTGGAAAAGTAAACCACACAGTCGATAATGAAGGCAAAGACCCTCACTTCGGTTTAAACGTCATTTCCGTTTTGATCATGTAAATGGTAAATTATGCACTCAACGGACAAAGTCTCGATCAAAGCGAGATTCTCGGTTGAATTTCATTCAATTTGGATTAATCCCCGAGACCTACATTGAGCACTTTTGAGGTGACGCAATTATGAATATTTCCCCCTCCTTGTTCACTTTTGCAGATGACACAAACTTGCGTTTTCAACTTCTGAAGGAGATGCAACTTAGTCGAGTAATTCCGAGCAAAGGCATGGATTCCATGGTATTGACAAGATACTTACAAACAAATGAAGGACAAAATATGTCAGTTCATGATGTCTATCGGATAGCTATTGGCATTGCTGAAGGACTGTCACATCTTCATGGTAACCATATCATCCATAAATGTATTGATGAAGATCATATCTTAGTAGCAAAGACACCTCTGGTAAGAACATAATGTAATTTATTTTCACAGAAAGGTGTGGATAGTTCTGACCGCCGTTTGTACTACATTGAGTTGGTAAGCCTACATGCCGTGATCTATGTTTTATATTCATTTGTCTGTACCCTGAGCTAAAGTGGTGCACATGACCAATTTTATTGATTCACTTTCACATGCCGCCAAAGAAATCCATCTTTATAAACCCCACCCCACTCACACAGTTATCCTATACATCTTTCTTTTTGCATTTAATTTACATTTGTATACTCACTTCGTCATGGATGCATTCATTTAGTAAACGTCACATGCAATTTCTGCTTTTTCGTCCATTTTGTCAAAATCGTCACTCTGTTTACAAAATATACTGTTCGAATAACAATATAGTCCTGCCTGTTTACAATCTGAGTAGTCATGTTACAAAATATTAAGTGCGATTATGTACCTTCATACTCAAGATGATGGTTTAGAATACATTGTGTATACTTTACTTCTTCTTTCCACTTCTTTCCAGGAGCCTTGTTTGATGGCCTTCATCACAGATATATCTGGTTCTCAGCAAATCGCCAAGGAGAGCTCTCATCCGATAGCTTTCACAAGTGACATTCTTAACTATGGGAAACTCATATCACGTCTTTTGGGTCACATCAATCACCAAAATGCTGCCGACCTTGGCAAAGATAGTGATGATAGTGACGATGGTAACGCAATATTGGAGATGTATGGAGATACAGGTTCAAAATACAATGGTTGTCAAGGTGACATGAAAACGAACACTGAAGATCACAGTCCTCATTATACTGATAGTGAATACCATCAGAGATCACATGCTGAAGAGAAAAGTTCAGCCCTCGTACATTTCGATAGCGAGGATGATAATTCTCATTTACCCTTGTCTGAGAAAAGAACTAAGGAAAGCAATATGTCAATTCCCGCAGAATTGGTTACAGAGAGTGAAGAAGATGGGAAAGGAAGTCCCCTGCATACAATCATGAAAGAGGTCAAATCTGGTAACCATGGTGGAGAGTGTTCCAAAAGAGGACAAGCTTGTTCTTCGGAGGAAATGAATGCAGGTGAAAGGTATCATGGGAATCTAAGCAGACATGACAGTGAAACTGACGTTATAACTTTAAATAAAACGGAAACGGGTAATGAAGATGACATATTTGAAGATCCCAGCACTAGTTGTAAAGGTGCACATTCAGAGACAACAGACACCAGGGGTGATGTAGATCAAGCTACTGAAAACAACATAGCATGTCCATTGTATGCAAGAGAGGCACTTACCCAGGATAGTACACGCAAAGGTAGCATTAAGAGTATGCATAGTGCCTCTTATGATACGTCATCAGTAGTATCGGATGAAAATCCTGTAGAGGATAGAGGTCACATAGATCAGAGTAACGTTTCAAAGAAAGATACTGGAGGTGATGAGGCTGAAGAAACTCGTAGCCTAAGATTAGGAAATGCTGCTCTCGGTGGCAATTGTATTCATAAGAATGACAGTGGCTCCCATGTCCCATCGATTCCAACAGGGGGAGCAATGATTAGTAATCTATTTAGTCATAACCAGAGTCATGGATATCAAGACCCACCTTCTGAGGAGGCATCCCAGAAAGCACAGCTTAGTTGTGGAAATCGTACAAAACTAGATGGTGTCCATTTTCCACCCTTAGGAAGTCATGAGATAATAGAGATTGCAGATGTAAACGAAGAAGGTGCCAAGGGTGGCTATTATCCTGATGAATATAATACATCACACGGATCACCACAAGAAGATTCCAGCAGAATTTGTAGTCTACAAGAAGACGAAAATCTGCACACAAGTAAAGGTGACACATCCACTGGTATACACGATGGTATTGTAAACAATGACTTGGTTAATGAGAATGAAGACTATTGTAATGACGAATATACTGTCCCACCAATTAGAAACACTGAAGTTGATGATATTGACACTGGTGAACAAGATGGCCGTGCTACTCATTTGTTATCATTCGGAGAAAAAACTTGTTACCAGAGTCAGGATGAAACTTTGTCAGAGTCATCAATGTCTACAGATGACGGTCATGATGAGGAACCGGATAATAGAGGTGACACTTCACCAGTTGAAGTGAATGCATTAGCTGAAGTCAGTCATGTTGACGGGGAAGGATTACCAACAAATCACCATGAATCAGACGTTAAAGCAGGAACATCGCCCAAGGATAGTACATTAGAGGGAACAGCTCTTCCAGAGAAGAAAGTTGAACGTGAGTTAGATAGTGGCAGTGATAGTGAGGAGTCGTTCAGAGAAGATTCTCAGGACAAAATGGTCTTGATGAATGATAAAAACAGGCAAACTTCTCAACATGTGCCAGTAAATGGAAACACAAGAAATAATCAGAAATTGCATGACGGTGATAAATACCTGATAATACACATATAAAGACTGACATTATGCAAATTGTGAATATTACATTAATGCTATTCATGCTAACAGAGTTGATGAAATAACCATTTGAACATAGACACAGGGCGCCAAAATTTAAGGTATGCGTTTGAAATGTGCACGTGGTATTCATTTCAGTTAGATAACATGTCGCATGAAACTATTCATTTCATCTTGCTATCTTAAAATGTAACGCACGCAGGTTTTATATTGGTTTCTGCGTGGTTGCATCAAATATTAAATATAGCCAGACTGATGAACACTAAAATAAAACGCAGTATCAACACTACATATGTTACTTATAACTATTTTGTTTCTTTTGATTCTAGTAGAGAAAAGGGTATAACATTAATTGTACGCTATTTTCCTGAGATTTTAGATTAAGTTTTTATACCTTTATTAAATGTTTCGTGAACTTTCGCTACAAGCAAGATAATACCAGTCATAAATAATATACCTTGCCGTCCTGCTAGCGCTTAGGATATTGGTCGGGTCAAAGGTCGTTGCTACCAATCAATTGTCCACCGTACCTTTATATAAATCATGTCATTTTCTATGCAAGATGTTGTGAATAACGGGTAGTTTTTCTTGTTCCGTTCCAAGGACAGTTTTGAGGAGATTGAATTTGTGTAATGTATAGATGGATATTTAGATCAGTTTGAAAATAAATAACACATAATTTATGGAAGCTCATGTCCAAACGTTCACAAATTTGCACCAAGACATATTAGTAGTTCACCAAAGTTTTCGCCTGGTATCTGCCCCTCCCTCATCGATTAGTGGGTTGGGCCATGTATGCATATATATACTTTAATATATTCAATCTCTGCATGCAGGTGTTGACAAACACATTTATGTCATTACTATGTCTTATCAGTTTATGGTAATTGTGTTTGATGAGTGTGTAGACGTTGTCATTCACACATTTTAGTTAACGCATTGGTGGTTATTTTTACAAGCCCCTCCTTAAGATGAATATGCATGAAAATTTAGCTATTGTCCTCTGTTTGTGCTTGTCGCTAATACGGTTCTCTGATTGGCAGTTATTTATATCCTGATGACATTTGCTAGACCTCGGATGTTCCATCCTCGATAGCGATGTTCGGACGTGTGTCGTATTCTATCGGAAGAACATCCGAGGTCTAGCAGATAGACTAGTGCTATTTAAATTGTTCAGTCATACTTCGATCACTTGTGTAAACATTCGCCGTCTAGCTTACAGTAAAAAGGTCCTCCTAAAATTAAACAAAAACATATTTAAATCTTCGTACATATGCCTCCAGTTCCCTGTGGTTTAAGTTAACTTTTAGAATGAAGAAGTGATCTTTGAGAGGTACAAGTGTTTTTATTATCGCTAATCTGAGCGTTGGTCATAATTTCAATTATTTTTGCTACAAGTCTTGTTGGGTTGGGGTTCAGTCGATATTTTAATAATCAAGGCAGACAATGTCAAAAAATCGTGCTAATATTAATATTTGCATTAAAAATTTAAATACATAATTAAGATGTTTTTTTTTACAAATTAGATGGCGTGAAACACTCATCCTGACAAAATGACGGGGGGGGGGGGGTAAAATCCAATACAAATTACTATGATTTGCGGTACCATTGAAATTACAAGTCTTACTTTCTGAATTAAAAAATGTTGTTGACCGTAAGTGCACCGATATGATTTTCAAATTTGACAAGTTCGTATGATCAGCTGCGTCTTTATTTATTTTATTTTTTCGAGGGGGTGAGGGGTGATGGTGAAAGATTCTAAACTCAGCGATACGTTAGACTACCTCAATATTTCGAAATGTTGGTTTCATCAAGATTCATTTTATATTCAATAAATGACGTACAGATGTACACTGTGACGTCAGCATTCTGCTGGTACTCTACTAGTGTGTGATGTCAGCATTCTACTGGTAACACGGCACAGTTTGACAACGCAGGATTTCCAGGTAGTTTTTCTTTGCTTGACCTTGTAAACTTATCACAAGAAGGACATTCTTGTCATTTATGCTGGTTGTTGTTGTTTAGATTGTTATTACGGTTGTCATGGTAGTAAACAGTTGAGTGACATGAAATAGGAGTATGAATTGTTGCAACGTCATTTTATTTCTGTCTCTCACAAAAGAAACAAGCTTTCGTCTAAGTTTTAGTCATGACAACGTGTGCTCGATTTTGACATCTGCCAATATTTAGAATATCATGGCTAAAAGGGTTTTTCGAAGTATAAGCCAAAGGTTACGGGGAGAAAGTGAACGCCCAGATGCACAACAAGCCGATCGTGCACTATCTGGAGACGGTTCGGACAGCGATGGAAATTTGGAATTCGGTGACACTAAAGTGGCAGATTTTGATGAACCAGGTATACTGAGTGTCGATTGCTCCGGTAATGTCGATGACGAGGATACGGTCATTGGTAGTAGTCGTTCTCCACGTGTGCGAATTGTTGATCCCCGTGACGATACGCAAAAAACGTCTCCATTGGCGCAATCTGAGACCCACCCATCATTACTAGGGTCGTCTCTCATGTCCCTCTCTAGCATGTTATTGGCGCCAACTCTCCGTTATGGTGGAGATTATGACAAGGCGCAATATCTACCTGAGGGGAGAACATTGATGGAAGACTCCCAAGATACAAAAACTAAAGCTGACACGTCATCGGATGACGTTGAGAAGTTATCGGACGATACTGCAGAAATTACCCTGGAGGACCCGATGACAGATTCTGAACCAAAATCGGTACAAGAGGTGACTGTAAGAGAAGATGTCGAGAAGGATAGTGATATGTCCATCTTTAGTGCGTTCAAACAGGCCACTTTTGGGCATAGTTTTCTGTCAGACAATTTTGACCAGGTGACAACACCAAATACGGAGTTGGAATCGACGCATAATGATGATGATGATGAAGATGAAGGGAAATCCGTGCCGATCTATCCTGAGTCTTCACCCCGTATACAGGATGAAGAAAATGATAGTGTAGTGATAGAAGTCAGTGAAGGGATATCAAACGAGAAAACTGACGAAATTACCGAAAATGGCGCCAATGACGTCATCGAAATAAAAGTTGACATACACCATGAGAACACTATCAAGAAAGATGATGAAATAGAGACAGAAGACCCGGATGTGCGTACTATTCAAGATTTAGAGGAAAGAGAATATCTAGAAGAAGACAGTGAAGAAGAACCGATAGATGAACTTCTTGATCCAATGATAACGAATGTGAAAAGGTAAGCAACCCAGATAGTTTATTTTGGAAGAGAAGTTAAGTGAAAGCTGACAACAATATGTAAGGGAATATATCTCGAAATATGTGCCATGATATGATAGCTTGGTTAGTTCGTTTTGAAAATCTATGCAATTCATTACCAGATACGCATATGGTTTACTGCCATATAGGGTAAGTTGACGCTGTAGTACACGATACAAATATTCCACCTCCTATATCTCACTTCTTATTCAAAAGGACCATGTTTGAACAAGACAAATTTATGAGCAAATAAAGGCAAATGTAACGCCTGGCACATTTTTGGTGTTTGTTTTGTTTGATGACTTACTCTTGTTAATGATAATGACAACAGAGCCTAGTGGTCGACGAACACTGAGTGTAACAAACCTGACTCTGATAATATTGCATTGTGACAATAACTTGAGGCCCGTACCTGAAATTTGGTGGTATAAACAGTACTGGCGAGAAACACCTTCTGAACTCGCTCGCCGTCTTTGGGAGTAATTTTGGTATCTACTGACAGTGAAGAAGTGTTGATACGTTTGGATTGGGATCCATGAAGTTTTGATTCACCTTCAAAAAATATCTTATGAAAAGAATTTATGATATATTTCTTATAAATATGTTGATTATCACATATGGTAACACAATAAATGAGATTACACACTGCATTTTTCCTAGCGATATCTTTTCTATAAAACTTACTGGTAGCGTTGCCAAGCAGCTAAACGTCTCTCGCACAACGTCAATTATTTATTGGTTTTGGCATTCTAATTTCTATATGCAGGCATTAAGAACAGGAAGTGGCGCCCTCTATGGAATCCAGACAGTGTAGTTTTACTAACTTCTCAGCGTAGGATATTATTCACCTAATGTATATATATATTTGTAAATATACCCCATTGTTTAATAGTATCGGGTCAGGTGCTCAATATAAATAGACAATTTGACATTCTTGTCTTATAAGCTGGCCACATCGAAGGTTTCTACTTATCGTCCGATTATATGGAGGCAAAGTTATGGGACTTTGAAACGATTTGCTAGGTGTAATAACATACTCTTAACATCGTACACCCTACATAGTATTGAAACACCTTATGTTAAATGTATGTGTGCATCTGTACACATTATACGGTACAATAAATTCGATCATATTGATATTTAGGTCCACACTCAAAAATCAGCGCCCTCAGCGGCGATCACGATTTCAAACATTTGCTGTACTACTTATGGATACAATAAACCTCAAATTGACATGTACAGTCACAATGTCTAATTATTGGTATTTTAACAATTTTCAGTGAATATATTTTGGGTTGACTGATCGAGTACTCCAGTTACACCTAGTGCAGCTTTAACAAGTAAGTTTAGGTAGACTAAAGCAACATTATTATAAAAATCTATATTTACAAACCAAACAAGCAAAACGTCTGTTCGTGTCTAGTATTTGTGTTGATTATATATTTTTCTAATATCTTTTGTATATGTTTAATTTTAAGGGACATTAAGGAAAAACTGAGACAGTTACGCGATGAGTTATCTCATCGAAACGAAACGGCATCACGTGACGAGTCAAGTTTCTGGAGTCTCTACAGATACGTAGAAAAGGCTGGCTGTCATAAAAATCTAAGTGGTAAGTTTCAAGTTGTTTCCATGACGACCCCTTTGGTAATCCCACTACTATAGAAAACATAGAGGTAAATTAAATACTTTGGGTCAAATTCACTTTAAACGTTATAAATTTTATAATACCATGTACAAGCCAAATTATTGTCCTTGAACAGAAAATATGGTATCTTGATTGCTTTTACGTCATGACAACATGTGTATACGTCAGTTGTTTTGCAATGCTTGAAATATGAATCAAAACGTTCCAAATCGCTACTATATTTCTCATTTTTTTCATAAATTATACTTGATGAGCTATACTTATATTATCTCAAATATTACTCAAATACTCCTGACCTATAGGGTTGTCACTTACTCGTCTAGCAACTCATAGTGACAAGGTCCCTTAGGTCATTCGTATTTTTCTTAGCTAAACAAAGAGAAATATTGGGGAATAACATATCCAAGTAATAATGATAACTAGCGGCAACCGATAGAATGAATAGCTTTACCATTGCTGAGCAGTCCATCTATTAACAAACCAGTTATACTTGTCTTCATATAATGTCGCCATGAACGATTGGAACGATGGCTGGTGCTAGTAATAGAATGGATTTACTGAAATCGTTATTAAAATGGTAACGTGGAATAGTATCTCTACGACAATCTAAATCAATTTGTCATTGTCACGTAGACAAATCAATTACTTGACTAACTAAAAAACGACTTTTAAAGATCCACATATTTCACTTGAAACTTGTTATTCTAGATGAAGTACTTCTTTTTACTTCAGGGAGTCTTCAAAGAATCTTAAGAAACACCAAAGTGAGAGATGTGGACCGCCAAGACTACCAAGGAAACACTGTACTACATTACGCCGTCAAAGACGAGTATACGGGGGTTATAGATATCTTGATGGATGTTACTCCTGACTTGAATCTCCGTAACAACGACTACTTAACAGCGATTGACATAGCCTGTTTGAACGGCCAGGTAAGCTAAATAATACAACTCACTCCTGTTTGTATTATGTGTAAATATGTATTTGTCATACTGCAAGGGACTTTCTGAGCTCAACACGGTTAGATTTGTTTTAAACACACAACGTCGAGGATAAAAGCAGAGGCCAACGTAAGGAATTGTACATGAATTGTACATTGTGCGATCATCAGACAACTCTGATGAGTATATATATATAAACACACACACACACATACATACATACATACATACATACATACATACATACATACATAGTTACAGAGACAACACAACACAAAACAAACAAACAAACAAACAAACAAAACCTACTGAGTTGTTTTCACGGAAACCTCATAATATGGCATGCAGGCGAAGTGTGAACCATGTCAAGATTGACTATACTAGTATTTACCAGGTGTGTCTAGGACGACCATACTGTCAGAGAAGCTTTGCTTTACATTGTTTCTCATCATAACAGGTTGATGCCCTGATGCACATCTTGGAAAGACTAGAAAATCCAGGCGATGTTTTGAACTGTCAGGATCCAAATGGTATGACACCATTGCACCATGCGGTCAAATCAGGTAATTCTTTTGTTTTTCACTTGAAGGGACTTTTTAAGAGATTGATTTAATAATAGTGGACTTGACCTTACACTATGTCATATTACCAGCTTAGTCAACTCTGCCAAGTTAGTAACTGAATCGTACAATCTGATCACTGTCCGTAAAATCTGCAATTATATGTGAAGTAGGTGAACACAATATGCAGACTATACAGTGACGAACTCGTGGAACGTACACTAGAAACTCTCATATTGAACACCTAAATAAACACTAGAATATATTGTCTACAAAAGCTAATAAGTGGTAGTGTTAGCAAGCCTTCGATAAGCGTGAAAACTCCGCTCCATCACACCAAGCTGTTCGACTGACCTTGTGTATGGCAGAACATACACTATAAAATTGAATACAGACACAGTAGCCAATACCAGCGTCTGTAGACCACGGCACAACCCAAGAAACCTGAAATATCACGACCAATTCGTGAAAGAAATGACTCAACCTCACACAGGCGTACAAGAAAACGTCTCCCTAAAGGGAGAAGTAGGTTTTAACAGAAAGGAAGTGAAAATAGCAGGATACCAAGACACTATGTCATGAGCGTATTTGACACGATGTTGACGAGACGGTGTCCAGAAGGCAAGAGAGTGCATGGGAGAATATTGTCGCTACAGCTATATCTGACCATGTGACCAAGACTCCGCCCTCAGTAACTGACTGTGCTTCAACTAAGACACGGGATATCTAGACCTGAAAAGCAGGGAAAAATCCGACTTTCTTCGGTAAAGGTACTGAGAATGTGAGATGCCACAGCGAGCCAAGTACAGGCATCCGGGGGCGCGACACCCGCAGGCTCTCCGCGACAATATTGTATAAATCTTGGTTTCTCTGGAATGGCATTATAAAAATGGCAAAAGATAGTTTGACAAGAAAATTTACATGGAAATTTAAGTAATTACCTTTTAGAATGTTAAAAATGTTTTAAAATTACATGGAAATGGAAGTAAATTCTCGCCATTTTTACTCTTTTGAATGTAATATGTTTATGGTCGGCTTAAACTAGGGTCGGTCAGGTTATCGGAATCGCACAATTTGTTTCATTTAGCCTCAGAAATATTTTCAACAGTTTTTTTTTAATTATGAAATTCAACTTTGATTTCAGGATCTCTGAATACTGTTGCTTTGGTGATACAGAAAGGAGCTGACCCAGCGTATACTGGGCTAGGTCATTGGAATAAGACGGCCCTGCACGAAGCCGCCAAACACAACTCCGCTGAAATTGGTGAACTTCTCGTCCACACACGACCTGAAATACTACATCAGAAGGACGAATATGGGCTAAGCTCATGCCAAATAGCGGCACTTGAAGGACATATTTCTTTCATTCAGGTAGTATTTTTTCTTGTTCAGTAACATTTAAAGCACTGTTGTGTTCAGTGGAGCATGAGCGTGTCTCAATGCAAAACATCATAATCAAATCTAAAAAATTCTTTAAGAAAATTTACGTTACTGTTTTTTTCCTTTTGTCGAGAAGCGAAAATATATTGGAAAGAAGAAAACTTTCTAAATTTGATAAGAATAATTCCTCGCAGACACAATTGTCTGGAAACGCACATTTCTGTGAATGTATATCCCACCGACAGTAGAGATTTTAAATATTCTATAATGACAATGACGTGTTATACCAATTTGTGACGTAAGAGGTAATTTGCATATCTGATTTACATGCCATACTAAATTTGTCTACTTTGTTCATCAAAATACAAAAATGATACGACATTCTTTTGAAACAACGTAATGCGTTTAATACTGGATTTGTAGAAAAATATTGAAATATTGTCAAGTCAGTGAATAATCATCACAACTATTGTCTGTTTTTCTAGGCGTTGTTAAAACGTGAATCTCAGTATTCTGACCGTAGAATGAGTCTGCTTGCCACAGTGCTGGGTTCTGAACTAGGAGAACGGCTGACAGATGAAGAATTAATACGATCTGTATCTGAATTGGTTGTTAAGAATACAGGCAACGTAGCTCGTAAAATTGACTTGTTGATAACCATAGGTAAGGATGCATACAATGATGATAGTATTTTTCTCTATTGCAATCTGTTTTTGAGGAAAGATAATAGTTGCATCTTTATGGCGCGGTCGACATGGCAGCAAGACTGGCATGTACACTTATTGTATGAGTTTATAATAATTTTTGCATAAAAATTGTTTTGGTAGTTATCAAGTTATCAGATGTGTTGAAGATGTACAAACAATGCGCCTTTTATTTTTTTCAAATACAAATTACGTTTATAGAAGTGTTTAGCGCGAATGAAGAATCACATAAGTGTAAGGCGGGAAAGCGCAAATTCAATACAAAATTATCACCCACTAACAACGCTTTGAATTCACTTGAATTGAACTCAATAACCTTTTTTTCAACTGGTCGACTGTGCAGCTCACTACCCGTTCCTTGTCATGATTGGCTAAAGTTGACTGCAGCCAGAATCCTGGATTAGGTCGCTATATTGTGGTCACTATGGTGTCATTTTTTTCACTTGATTCACGATAAAAATTCAACAATTTTTGTTTGGTCTTCTTAGGCTACTAGATGGTCGTAAAATTGATATTGCTACTCCCACTTTTTTTAAACACGAAGGATTGCCTTAGGGTATTGCATCACATTGTATCAGCTAGCCCTCGGATGTTCTTCCGATAAAATACGACACACAGCCGAACAACGCTATCGAGGATGGAACATAAAAATTGCATAAAAATTGCTTTGGGAGTTATCAACTGAGTTATCAGATGTGTTGTACAAACAATGCGCCTTTTATTTATTCAAATACAGGCCCTCACATGCGAACTTCGTTCGCTTATAGTTATAGCATCGAAAGAAAGCCCGAACGTCTAGCAGCAAGACTACACATTGTATCACATTTTGCTACTTGCATCATGGAAAGTGTGTATAATGTTCTCCTTATTTGGCCACTGATTAGAGAAAAGTGGTGGCTATGACGTAGTATCATCATTTGATAACACAGTCAGAAATGTATTTGTAAACGGGGCTTGTTGTGCGTTTATGCATAGATGCCACACACATGTGGCATAAAGTAATTATAGACAGTAATTGTGCCAATGAGACTATGTGATTGTGGATGTGACGGCATACCCCATCAGTGAATGTAGAAACTAAAATGACTAGGTGCATTAAAAAATAGGTTAGGTAGTTCTCTTTTTGGAGGATGTAGTGGCCCTGAAAAGGGCCGGTTGGTATGAGGTTTGTAGTTTGAAATCTAACCACCAAATCCGTACAGAGTACGGCCTTGGCGCTTCAGTGCGTAGACGACATCCATGGCGGTGACGGTCTTTCTCTTGGCGTGTTCGGTGTAGGTGACGGCATCACGGATAACGTTCTCCAAGAATACCTTCAGTACACCACGGGTTTCTTCGTAGATGAGACCAGAGATACGTTTGACACCACCACGACGGGCAAGACGACGGATAGCTGGCTTGGTTATACCTTGGATGTTATCACGAAGAACTTTACGATGACGCTTGGCGCCTCCTTTTCCTAGACCTTTGCCGCCTTTACCACGTCCAGACATGATTCTTCGTAGGTATGATAGTGGTCTAAGGTATGATGATGCAGGATAGTGACTGATACTATCGCACTAATCGTCTACCTTTATATAGGGTTAATGCGAACGTAATAACAAACCCGTCTTTTTCACACTTGCCGTGAGCCTATTGTTCGATTTTAGCAATTCCCGCTCTTTTTTAACAAAAGTGCCGACTTAGAATCTAGTCCATTCACACCTCAGCAGTTGAGTTATGAAAGTGTCAAATAGTTTTCTTTGTGGCTTATCCATTGAGAACATATTTTGTTAATTTATTTGTTATGTATGGGTTTTTTTATTTCCTGGTGAAATCAATAAATATGTCAAGATACAGTATGATGTTTCTGTAACAGTTGTGATACGAAATACTCTAAGACCATCTTGGTAAATCATAGACACTCCACGTAAATGTATTCGCCTTCACATCGACACGTCATCCTCAAGAACACCAAAAAATAAATCACTACATTCTTAAATATTACGTTTGTATAACCATGGATGTGTATTGGCATCCCTTTAAAGTAATATTTCCTTCAGTTTGATGCCTAAAGACTAAAATGGCTGAGGAATTTGTGATAATTTTAGTAGAATTCGTTATATTTAGTTCTTGATGAGTAAATGATCTCCACTCTAACCTCTCAGTCTGTGATTTTGGGTCATAATACGTCACGGTGTCAATAGTCGGTATAGAAGCAACAATAACGAGCAATGGAAACTTTTACCAACACTTCACGTTAAAAGATTAAAACGTTCGAAAGAGAGCATTTAGGAAAGACAATACTATAATTTTGGGATTTTTTTGAGGAAAGGATAATTTTCAACTAGAAATGTCAACTATTGTCACCCCAAGAGTTTGATTATGGACTGTAAAACATTAATATGGGTTTCTATTTTCAGTTCCACATGTAGATATAAATGCGACGGACGAAAATGGTTGGACGGCTCTGCATCATGTGATGACAACCGGCAACGTCCAAGTGTTACATTGTCTGCTGGGTCGAGGAGCTTCTGCTAATGCTCAGACGAGTGAGGGCGCTACACCATTGCATATCTTACTGCAGCAACGACATGTCAATATATTATCTATGACAAATCTGTTGTTGAAGTTTTGCCAGGATAGAGTTGATTATGTTAATTTAGAAAACAGACATGGAAAAACTGCACTCCACTTGGCGTCTCGCCTTGGTCTAGTTGAGGCGGTAGAAGTGTTGTTAACTTCAGGAAGTGATGTCGACGCACAGTGTAATGTTGGTATGACTGCAGTCCACGAAGCTGTATTGGGCCAGAGTGACCACAGTGTTCGTGTCATCGAACTTTTAGACGAAGCAGGTGAGTGTGATGTCATATATGTGGTCTTTGAACATATGAGAGAGAGAGAGAGAGAGAGAGAGAGAGAGAGAGAGAGAGAGAGAGAGAGAGAGAGAGAGAGAGAGAGAGAGAGAGAGAGAGAGAGAGAGAGAGAGAGAGAGAGAGAGAGAGAGAGAGGGGGGGGGGATGAATACTCGAAATATAAGTGAAGACGTTAAAATCATCTTTATTTTCCCTCCTACTCTTTACAGATTAAAACTCACACAAGTATAATGTTATGATTCTCAATATTGCGTTTCTTCATTTAGAAAATGAGCCACATATAGCGTTTCCTCACAGTGTGTCTTAGAGAACCAATAACGCGTTTTTTGTGGCGCAGATCGACAAGAAAATAAATCCCTTGATATGTGTTCGCGGTATATACCATTTTGCACCATTCGTGCACATCATTGTTTCCCTAGTCACTAACAGCTGATATTAATTTGAAATCTTTTAATATCTTCTTGTAGGTGCTGATGTTAACAAACACGATTCTGGTGGCTCTGCTCCAATACACTATGCAGCAAAGATGGCCGAGGAAGACATCCTAGATGGTTTGCTGAAGAGTGGTGCTGACCCGAGTGCCAAGGACATTTTACAACGTTGTCCACTACACGTTCTTGTTATGGAAGAACACAGTAACGTGGAAGAGCTGGTCAAACTACTGGTTCCACATCCGGGTAACGAACCTATTGATAACGAAGATGAAGATGGGTTGACAGCCTCACATCGTGCGGCGAAGTTAAAGAAGATTGATACACTGATTATCCTATTGCAACGTAGAGCTGATTCCATGAAGAAGGCGGGTAAATGGCAGGAGTCACCTGTAGAAATGGTATACCATGATACATTGGTCAAGGCAGTTTTGGTAAGTCAAGGTGGCCATACATGAAATGGAGCACAAAGAAGTAGAGTGCGATATTTCTTGTGATATTTTAAATGGCAATCTTCCAAAACTATTCTATTATAGTATAAACTGTTTAGTTATTACCGGCACGACTGCTAACCGTCACCAGGAAAATATTCTGCTGATTTCTCTGATCATGGGATTTGCGAGCTCGCCGACTCACGCACGCACACCGTGGTGCACGAGGTGATTTTGTCATTGAAGTTTGAGTCCAAATCGGGGTTTCCAAGAACTGAAATTCTGACGAGGTTTGCCTAGCTACTATAGACTTGCCGTAACCACAAAAAATGAGAATAACTTACCTTACTAGGCTGAAATGACCATGAAATTCAGGAGTCTGCACTACGTCTTTTAGGACAACTTTGATAAATTTAAGAGTGTTGGTTAAAAGTTTCCCTGTGAAGTTTGAGTCATTTCTTCTAATATTAAATTTTCTGATTAAAAAAAAAAGATAACATCAAGTAAAAATCAATAAATTAAGTGATTGTATCTCGGATGTTAAGAGATTAATAATAACATTCAAGTACATAGTTTTATTAACCGTTAGAAATTTGTTATTATGAAGAATTTGGTAAACTTTATCAGACAAATTTCAGACTTGTCTGTGACATTTTTATGCATATTGTAATCATAATCATAGTAATATTTTGCACGTCTTTTAATAGTATTGCACACTTTACATTTACTATCACACTGTTATTACAAGTTTTATAATATCCATACACCCTCCACTCTCGTCACGTGGGTGGAGGGTCTATGTATTATTGCACCATAGTGAATACCTCAAATGTAACAAGCATGTTTTACGTCATAGACACGGGTTTACTGTTTTACGTCATAGACACGGGTTTGCTGTTTTACGTCATAGACACACGTTTACTGTTTTACATCATAGACACGAGTTTACTGTTACATGCAATACACTGTTATGACACATAATCACGAATTTTTGTTTCGTTCTGTACAGGATGACCAAATGTCGAGTGATTTAGACGTTGGTGAAAAGATTTCGAAAGCCGACATCGTTGCTGCCAGTCCCCATCCTGTAAAAACAGCTTTACACTATGCGACGGTTTTCAAGAAGTTGGGTAAAGTGAAAAAGGCAAGTTTAGAATTAATGATATAGATTTTGTCATATCATATAAAGAAATTACGATAGAAAGATGAAATTCATACCAGTCACGTGAACTATTTAAACTTTTTTATGTGTCTCATTTATAATAAATTTAAGGAATTGCGAACTGAGATGAAGGGTATGAGTTTGTTTGTATCAAGTGACAAAATATTGTCCTCAAAACGAAATGAAATAAAACAATGGAGATAGAATGTTCGATTATGTCAAACACAAAGCATATAAACACACATGTGTATACTAGAAGGACAGTACAATGCGCTTCTTTCCTTGATACATACCCCGACCACTTTGTACAGTTTTTTAGCAATCTTTAGGTTTCACGTGAACGTCATCGCGTCATAACATTTCTCAAGCTATCAGGATTAATTTCATACCCTAAATAAATTGCAAATATATTGTTCTTCTAACTCTGTCATTTCAAAGGACTTGAGTGAGAGCTACGAAGAGCTTGGTGATAGAATGGATGAATTGGCAGTAAGATTATTTGACCAATGCCCTGGACCAAAGAGCGCCAAGATATTGACCATAGACGACGATGAATACTTGTTGAATTATGCACTGGAACATAAACACCGGAAGGTAAGTCAAGTAACAGTCAGTACTTCTCCTGGTTGTTAACACTGTTCTTGTTCTTCTTGTTCTCGTACCCAGGGCCCTTGAAATCACACACTAGTGTTTCCAAATACTACACAATCTTCTGTTTCTTCTCCTCATCTTTTCACGCAAACCAACGTGTTAAGTGTCATTTCAAGGAGATCCACATCCCTTCATCATAAGAAATCGTTCACAAAATCGGTAACTTTACAGTCAACTTTCTCTTTAAGATCAAATAGCCAGGATTCCGTCTATTTAACTGTTGTCTTTCCTTTCTTTTCTAGTTTATCTCAGCGAAGTATATCCAGCGATATCTCCGTGAAATCTGGTTGGGAGAGATGTACAATATATATGGTACCAGCAACGCTCGGGAAATTCGTATCTACGGTTTCTTGTATTTTTTAACACCGATATTGTTACCACTGGCACTACTACTGTTTATCTGCTGCCTACCGTTTCATAAGTTGTGTCAACGTCGAAAGACCAGTGCTGAAGAAGAATGCGACGTCCAAGATGTCCACCAAAGACGAAGAGTCAGTATCGACAATCTCGACTACTCTTCTTCCGGATCAAAATTCTGTACTGGGTGCTGCAAGGGTGGATGTTGTCGTGGTGGTTGCTGTGAAATGGTGTACAACAACCTGACGAGCTATTTCTACTTTGTGTTCGTGGTTTCAAAGAACTGTCCGTACATGTTGTTTTATGCTAACCTGGTGGCATATTTGATCTTCCTCATGTTACTGGTCATTAAGTGTACAACCCATACAGATTACTACACTCTACACACACTACCCGTCGTCGATGTCTTCCTTTGTATCTTTATCGTCGGTTATCTTGTAGAGGAAATCAAACAATTTGTTGATGCATCTTCCGCGAAGGAGTACTTCAGTTCGACCGCAAATATATTTGATGTGGTGATGATCACGTGCCTGATAGCTATCATGGCCTACGACCTTGCTATCATAAACGTGGGAATAGGCGTGGAACAAGACGAGCTGGCCGTTACTGTAAGCATTGGTATAGCTATTGTTACGCTTCTAGCGCACTTCAGGTAAATACCACAATATCATGTCATGAGTTCAGTGTATAAATTTGGTGCGTCTGTTTGTTGATGTTACAGTCCGTTTCATGTTACCGTTCACTGGCTCTGTTTGATACAACCACATGGTAACCAATGAGAAACTGCATATTCTATACATTAAGAGTAACCTCGCAAGTTCCGGATAAATGTTACCTTCCGAAGGTAAGATTAGATTATGTTTTGGTCTGCCTGTCTGTGGATACAATATCTCAAAATACTATTCTATCGGCGGAACTCAACCAAGGCTAGACTATCTCGTCATTCTAATAATTTCTCTTGTGTTGTTTTTTATTTTCGCAGATTGATGTTCTACCTGCAAGAGAGCCATAGCGTTGGTCTGCTACAACTGACCTTTTCTCGAATGTTTAGAGATGTCGGTCAACTGTTGATATTTCTACTCGTTGGTCTTTTAGCATTCAGTCTCAGCATCATAAAGGTAAAACAAATTGGTACATAACGGTGATAAATTGTCGACATGATGTTAGGAAAGCATTCTTTCCTTACACTGGAGATCAGAACACAGCAGAGCACAACACACCACAAAGTACGACACGACACGACACAAGACAAGTCAAGATGTAAGGGATGGGAACATGACAAGAGAAAACACCAATTTCATATTTCTTTCATTATCATAACATTTTCACTATCTGTTTTGATAACGTTGTGAATCGTCATTATATGTACCAGGTGTATTCATTAACGGCTGGTACCTATGACGGTGTAGTTGGACCAGGTCCACAAACGGAGGAAGATCCAAGTACCAACGACACAGATGAAGGTTACGACATTGGCGGTGACATGTAGGTCAAACAATAGAAGTTTAAATTTACTGAACTGTAATAATAGTAATCAAAGACATGTAAGGTTGCATTTTAAAAATATGACAAGTTTGTTTATGTACACATAAGTATAAACAAACGTTGAAGTCCCTTTCATTGGATGTATTGCTGCATATAGCTAACTGGTATTTATTGGAGGACTGAAGGTGATATGGTATAGTTTTATGATTTGAGCCACACTGAGAAGTGAATAGTCCACACAAGCTTTTATGTAAAGATTTTCACCCAAATAAAACGCATTATAATAAGCTCAGCTTGTCCCATTTAAGGTCTTCAGGGTGACAATTATTTAGTTCATCGAAACCTGTACCCAAGGTAGGCGTAACTAATGTGACTGACATGTGAAAGCGTCAGCCAATCAGAATTCAGTAAATCAATTTCATACACAAACTTTTAGTGAAATATAAGCCAGTCAGCATAGGAAAAGACATACCGACATGGGAAAGAATGTAGGGCACAAAACGTATTGATCTTTCGCTACTCTGTGTCTATTCTATAACCTTATGTTCACTCGTAGCAGGTTCTGATTACTTCAAACAAATTACGTTTATTTCAGATTATTTGCCCAAATTGAAGACCTGTTTTGGACACTTTTTGGCTTGGGTCATATTGATTCGTTTGATTCAGATTTTCGGCTTGTAGAGTCAGTTGGTAAAGCTCTCTTCGCATTCTACAATCTACTGACTGTCATTGTCTTGCTGAATATGCTAATCGCCAAAATCAGTGACACTTACAATCGAATCGAAGTAAGTAAAACGTTAAATTATGTTAAATTAAATGAGATTATATCAGAGTAGATTTAATTTGATTTAACTTATATTTAATGTATTTTTTTAAGTGATTAAATAAATGTAAGTGATATCAATACATTAGCCTGAAGTTACAATGATGAGACAATAGGCTGCCGTACCAGTGAAATAATACTTCACTGGTGTGTTTCGTTGTTTTAATCAAACATATTTTGGCATCCCAAATTTCCCGGAGGATGTGTCGAGAATTCTCTCGGTCAACTTCTGCCGGTAATCCGAATGAATGACAATTTTTTTTTCAAATTGGGCATTGTTCTCACAACTTCTATATGCCGACCTCAGCGTTTAAAGTGTCGAATAAACTGGTTGACAATTATTGTTTTTACATGTTGAATCTGGACCCTGTTGTCTAGTACCGGTTTGGTAGTTAAAGACGGTGAGAAAGGGTCATGTAGAAGAGAATATATCATAATTTGATCTCTTCTGATTTTCAGCGCATCGTATACTCGGACATTTGTCAGTGGAACTTTTGATAAGGTAGACTACTAGTAAGTCTGCATTTCCATATCAGAACGGTGTTGTATTGGACGCTGACATGTGTAACTCACCTTTTTACGGCTTCCCACAAACTATAGCCATTCTGTAAGACTGTTTATACTGGACTACTTTCATGCACAACTCAGATTTGCGATCATTGACTTATTTCTTGATGTGTTTGGTGTTATTGACAGGAAAATGCTTCGCTGATGTACAACTATGAACGTGCCAAGTTGACGATGGAGTTTCGTGGTGCTGGTGACACACCCGTACCCTTTAACCTCCTAGTTGATACATATACATTGATTTTTAAAATTATCCGTCAGCTGAGACGCTGTTGTCGGAATACATGCAAGAAATGTCGGGTAAATAAATCACCACCATCACTATTTTCTTCTAAAGAAATATTCATTCATGTTCAAGCCCTGTTACAATTAAAAACTAAAACAAATTACATACAGTGGTGGCAGGGCAAAAGCACATAACTGAAGGGTAGGATACTCAATGGTGCAATGAAAATGTTCCGCATAAAAGCGAAGAAACCAGCCACAGCTTTCACAGACATTTGGCATTAAAAACACAAAGGCAAAACTTTCTGGGGTAAAGCAAGGAAAACTGCTGGGTACTTTAGGCTACATATTTCGATTTTCAGAAGTGTTTGAAAACGGTGAAGTATGACTAACCTCGACTGTTGTTTAAGTGACCTGCCAACTTGAATAGTTCCCAGAATGCATCGTAAAAGTTCCAGAGGGTCTAGAAAATGTCTCAAAGTAGCGCCAAGAAATTTCGACTATCGTGATTTCAGGCTTCACAGAGTGAAAGCAAATCATTTCACACTGTTCGTGACTTTCTTATCAGTGCTCTCAATGACACCCCTGTGTGTGTGTGTGTGTGTGTGTGTGTGTCTGTGTCTGTGTCTGTGTCTGTGTCTGTCAGTCATGTTTACCAGTCTTGTTGTTTTTCTCAGAGAAAAAGTTCAACATCCGATGCAGACAGAGATGAAGAGACGAATTCCCTTGACATGCAATCAGTTGACAACGAGTCGGATTACTACACTGAGAACTTCCTAGTTGGTAGTCAAGGTGGGCGTCGACAATCTACAATATTACGGGGAAAGCGACGTGGAAGCAGTGCTACTGTATCCAGCACTTTCCAGATGAAAACGGCGGATGAAGTAAACGAATTTATAAGGGACAGCTTCCTTCGTAGAGTTAAAGACATCAATGCGCATAGTTTAGAACAGGTGCAGACCACGCTTGTGACACATGTTAATGAACTTGATCAGGAAATGATGAGACTGACGAATGAGTTACGTCATATGAAGACCGTGTCTGGTGAAGGTATTAGTGTACTTGAACGTGATATGAGTATAACACAAAGACTGATTCAACAGTGTCTAGAAGTGTCTTAAATCTGTCAGAGGTCTTCCAAAGTGTTAAACTTTAATACCGTTGAGGGCCCATAAGCACAGAAGAACCTACTATCTAAAAACACTCTCAAAGGGACACATTTCATGTGTACATCAACTAATTCTTGGTTATCCATCGACTTCAGAGGATTCTGGGTAACCGATACAAACATTTATATAAAATAGGGGAGAGAGGATATTTTGACCCTTCACTGCCAAAACCATAGACACTTTGTGTCTCAAAATGTTTGAAAGTGACCAGCTCGAAACCAAATCTCTGCGCATGCGGTGTCGTAATTAGTTCGGAGGGAGTTCCTTGTAGCGTATTTTTAATTTATCAACTTACTGGCTTGTGTTGTTGTTTGTTTTCGTTTTATGTTATATTTAACGGATTTTATTTTATATACACAGAATTGCATACACACTTTGACAAAAAGAAATGACTAAACTGGCTGGCAATAATATATTTATTAATGATCAGAATTCTTTTTAAAGTACAAACCCGAAGCTCACATTACATTGTATTGCATCTTTAGTAGTTGTCATTCCTTTGCTAATAACACAGTCAGCCATTGATTACAAATATATTTGACCATATTATGAAAAAGGTAATATTATAAATTATATATATTATAAAATAGTTTAGCCAACAAATATTAAACAAGCAAGACGTGACTAAGTTATAGTAGATCATAAAAGTGGAGTTCAAAACACGCAAAGAATTCTTGTATCATAACAATCTTAGATTTCATTGTTTATGATGCTTTTAGGGCTTGTGACGCCACGGTGTGTTAAAGGGGAACACCACTTCAGAAAATAAAGGTACTTTCATAAAATATGGGTTCTGGAGAGTCCTTTCATGATTTTACATAACCTACAATTACTTGCGACTTCAGAAAAGCATCAAGTTGATCTTGTACCTTTATAAGGTATCTCATGTTCTATGAACGACGAAGTAATACGTCCTCCAAAAGTAGGACGAAACGTGTCTACTCGCAAAGTAGCACTTTCTAATATTGTTAAGAATAGCAGCGTTAAAGTCCGTACATTTAGATAACCTACTATGTTATTGACATTGTTATAATATGTCCTAACACTGGTAACCATGTAATACATGTATGTTTATCACACCTACGTATACATTTCCAAGCGTTATTTGGTCACGGCATTTCTTCATCTGCACGGTAACGTCTTGTAGGATACGTTGTATTCTTCAAGACATTCAAGATTGCATCTTTTGCACCATTCCATGTATTAGGACCTTGTAAACGATACCAATAAGGTACCATTGGACCATACTGAAATGCATATGCCAACTTTGGATCGGAGAACAGTAACTTCCATAAGCTTGGTTTTACACCAATGACTTCGGCAATGTCTTCTATATACGGAAAGAAGGACACCTAGTACGTACACAAAGCAAAATATTAACCTCATAATTATGCAGTGCCATACATATTACACGATTGTGCGTTTCACACACCGCAGAGGACACACACACACACACACACACACACACACACACACACACACACACACTCTCTCTCTCTCTCACTCAGATCTCTCTCTCTCTCGCTCTCTCTCCCTCCCCCCCCTCTCTCTCTCTCTCTCTCTCTCTCTCTCTCTCTCTCTCTCTCTCTCTCTCTCTCTCTCTCTCTCTCTCTCTCTCTCTCTCTCTCTCTCTCTCTCTCTCTCTCTTAAATAAACAAAACACATATTACACATGAAGTAAATATGTGCTTACGTATTTATATTGTTTGCCGATATATCTTGGGCTGTTCTCAATGTCTCGTACCATGATTTTCTTATCCGGTAACTTTACTTTCCCAGTGAATATCTTCGTCGCCCATCTAGCTTGCATTTCTAGCATTGGCCAGACAGGTCCAAGGTATGATAGCATACCGATCATTGACATTCTTTCAGGATTCTGTAAAGCTGTAGGAAATATATACTTGTACAACAGTACATTATTTGAGTCATCTAAAACAGGAGGAAAAATAAGAATTTGAAATTAGTTTAACGGTTAAATATTGATACGTACGTACGTGTATGTATATATATATATATATATATATATATATATATATATATATATATATATATATGTATGTATGTATGTATGTATGTATGTATGTATGTATGTATGTATGTATGTATGTATGTATGTATGTATGTATGTATGTATGTATGTGTAGCTATCAGTAAAACCCTTTCCGTATATAGCAACGACGGATTGTGTGTGTGTGTGTGTGTGTATGTATGTGTGTGTGTGTATGTGTGTGTGTGTGTGTGTGTGTGTGTGTGAATGCAAGTATGTACATGTATGTTGGTTAGTTTATATGTTTCCTGTCATAGCTATACAACAATTCAAAAGAATCCATTTTTGGTCGATCTCTAATATATTCAAATATATTCTATATATTCAAAATGGACATGACATTACCATAAATCCAAGACTGGTCTATGATTGGTATGGAATATTCGTAGCCTGTAGCGAACACAATACCATCGATGTCCTTTAAGACAGTGCCATTAGTCAGTATTACGTTATCTCCCTGGATCTCGGCGATGTCTCCCACTGGAGTCAACTGACCATGACTGACTCTATCCTGTATGTCATCGTTGATCATAAGAGATGAAGTTTTCAATATTGACTCCGTACTCTGCAAGGCGAAGTGTTCGTACATATAGTATTTATTTTGATTACGGAATGTCATGTCACTGCATAGAGAGAGAGAGAGAGAGAGAGAGAGAGAGAGAGAGAGAGAGAGAGAGAGAGAGAGAGAGAGAGAGAGAGAGAGAGAGAGAGAGAGAGAGAGAGAGAGAGAGAGAGAGAGAGAGAGAGGGAGGGAGGGAGGGAGGGAGGGAGGGGAGGGAGGGAGGGAGGGAGGGAGAGAGAGAGAGAGGGGGGGGGAGCGAGCGAGTGAGAGTTTAGACTTACGTGTAAACCAAGCGACTTATAATCGGAGATCCTTGTCTTGAACAAACCATCAAGAAAATGCTCCATTTGCGAACTTGATTTTCGAAAGTTGCATCTTTTGAAGAACTGGAAGTCCCATGGCAATCCATCAATCAAAATTCTCGGTATAGCGTATGTACCGTGTCGCATACTCAGATAGACCTGGTAATGACAATGGAATTGGAGTAACATAATGGATAGTATTATCAACGAAGCAGGGTGAAATACCAGGCCAGCTATTGTTTTTCTTAGTATCAAACATCTGATGACGGGCGTGTATAGGTCCTTTGCAGTGTTCATTTGACGTATGTATATATGGTGGCATGTGTAGTTCATTTCATTTACACAAAATGTAGCAAGAAACTGTACTCATTCAATCTTGCTATCTTAAAGCGTAGCGGCATGTCCAGTTTCTTATTGGTTTCTGTGTGGTTGTAATCAAACAAAAAGCTGCACAGTATTGAGAAATTCGCTGTACATGCTTATAGACAGACTGGCATATAAGAATGCTTAAATATACATTCGTATGCATTTACCTTTGATCCATGTTTTGCTATCTCACACGAAATCTCTCCTGCAGTGTGACTTCCACCTTTTTAATGACAATGTGAAAATATGCATAATTATCTAGTGAGATAAAGTCATGATGTACATTGATTTCTTGTCTACTGTAGCAATGGAAGACGGTTGTTGTAATGAAACCAAATATTACAGTTTTTCACGCTATATTAAATCAAACTCACGCTTTCATCTCGTCATGCATTAACTTACTTTACCACAATTTCACTTGATTTGTATTAAGTATATTCATAGTATTATATATATATTAAAATTTTATATTTCATTTGTCTTTTTATATCTGGCTAGTTTGTCCTTGTTTAGTTCATCTTGATACATTTTGATTGATGCCTTCTTATAACATTCTTAATTAGCTACCCAATGTCTTCAACAATTCATGTTTGAAACTTACCTACGACGACTACTCTCTTCTCCTTAAATTTGAATGCATCTCGATATTCGTTGCCATGAATCTTAATTCCATTGAATGTATCTAATCCAGGATAGTCAGGTGTAAACGACTTGTTAAACATCCCGATACATACCATAACGTAGTCAAAGTATTCCACATTTACCGAATCATCTTCGTATTTCACAAGCACTTTCCAATATTGACCATCACCATCGTCACGATTTCTCTCGATTTTCATTACGTTGGTGTTGAACTTGATGTACTTCTCAAGGTCAAAGTGTTGTGCATAGCTTACAAGATACTGGACCACTTCCCTGTGCGACATAAAGGACGTGCATTCTTTTGGAAATGGAAAATCAGAAAATGCCAACATCTCTTTGCTATTGTTGGTAACAACAGAGTGATAAACAGCAGCTCCCTGGTCTGTTTGAATGACGTCACTATAATTCCATAATCCACCTACAGAAGACATAAATCCAATGATTGCTTTGATTGCTGAGAACATGGCATATTGTGATAACAGTGGTGTATCAACCTTATCAAAGTGCTCTTTATCACCATGACAACCCAAGAACCAAAGTAAGTGTCACCACAGCTCATCGAAATATATAGTCCAACTTTTTCTTTAGTTCTGCCATACAATTGTTGTTCACATCCAAAATGGATCTTTAAGCACAGAATCCATATCCTCATACAAATTGAATGTATATTAGATGAAAAAACATTTCTTACATAACGACAAATCACAGGTGGTGGTGTATTAGTTTTGTTTGTACATATCCTCGTCAAAATATTACAAATATCATCAAGAGTATGGACGCTAACGAACTACAACGGTATTAGAAAGCAATGGTTGTCCTTTTTCGCTTGTGACGACAGCCATAAATTGTGGGCTTCAGTTCGCTTGAGCTGATAGCTTGCAAATGGTGAAAACATATCTTGTGACATTCTCGCAAACCAGATTTATTATTTCTTCGAAATAAAACTCTGGCATCCTAGGGAGCCGTCATTATTTACGGTTGGGGGGGGGGGTCGGAGGAATTTTTTTTTTTTTTGGGGGGGGGGGCTTCACTTGAAAATTGGAGTTGGTCGGGGGGGGGGGGCTACCGAAAAATGAGAGAAAGGTAGGGGGGCTACGCAAAAATCTTTTTCGAAAAACTTGTGTACATAGTATCAGGGTTATTTAACCTGTTACATAAAATGTAACTTTATTAACATTTTAAAACAAATAGAAAATATTTTCAAAACATTAAAGCTTTTGGTTTTCCTAAATATTTGTTTATGTACTACATGTACAATGTGGAGTTGTGTGTGAAGTAGAAACTAAATTATATAACAATATCTTAAAATAAATATGAGTAATAATTTTTTCTGGTGATGGGCAATATATCCTCATGCGGGCTTCGCATTTTCTTTTCAAAATTAGGGATATTTCTTCATATTTTCTGAATAGTACATGTAACAACATACATTTGAGTCTATTCCAAATAATATAATATCTTATACAGTGGTTTACTTGGCTGTGATGTTGCATACAAACATGAATTGAGATTAAATATCCAATGTGTACTAAAAGAATTTAACAAAAGTTTATGACCATTGAGCCATCAAAAGTCTGAAAGTCTTGAAATGTTTTGCTCTTTATTCGGAATTTTGGAACCAAATTAAACTTCAGGAGAAGCCATTTACCATGTGCACATCCGCATAATATCTTTCAGCTTTGCCACAACAAAATACACTTTCAGATAATATGTAATGCATAGCATAATTGTTTCAATTCTGGTATTTTATTATGTCTACATCTATGGTTTGATATTTTATGCCTCTAAATGGCCTCCTACACTGTCTTATTTTCATGTTTTTTCACCTTTGGAGTTGTCTCCTTCCAATGGATCATTGTACCATATGATTTTATATCTCCACTGTAGTGTACGTGGCAGAAATGGTGGCTAAAATAATGCTTGAGTTTCAATTGGTGGGCTTAACATTTTTTTGAGAAGAGAGGGTTAGAGGAACTACACCATTTGTTTAACCGTAAATTGTGTACATTTCCTAACTGTAGCTATGCAGACAAATTGCATGAGATAGTATCAAGATGACTGAATAAGTTCTATCTAGAACTGAAATATTTTGCTATCATTATATATGGTTTGTTTTATCCTTGTCAAGTATTGGGAAAAAATGAAATCGACCTACTTACCCAATGTGATGGGTTAGGTTACCCGTTGACCAGCATTTTTTATTTTTTCTGACATTACATATGATATTTAATTGCGTATGCTAAAATATATATCATGCAAATTTATGTAAATTTGCACTTTTCTAAATTTTAAATGCAAGATTGCACAAAGACAACGTTCTGCCCCCCCCCCCCCCTTGGCAATTTGGTCAGGCTACGGCCCTGAACTGAAAGAGTAAAGCGTGTTAGTTCTGAACACAATTGGCTTTTTAACTACAAGGTTGTGCTTTTCAGAGATCGTGTGTTATCATGAATGTGAGATAGAAATAGGGTCACAGTCAAAATAATGCATAATCCAGGTTAATACACTATTCAAGACTATTCTTTTTAAATGATATGAATTATCAAAACACTATATGCTTATTAGAACGTACTAAACGTACTAAATAGTAGTCAAAAATGAGACAAAAATGAGCCAGCGAGAGGGTAAAATGTTTGTTTGGGTGTACTTTGTTTGGTCTTACTTGCATGCAGTTTACCCTCAGACCACTATAGAGAAGGCGATTTTGTCTTTTTAAGATCATAGTTTTTTCGGACGGAACTCATTTCGGATAGTCAAAGGGGGCTATAAAACGAATTTAGATTTATACAGAACATTATACCGTATGCTATAATATATTACAATTCAAGTTAGCGAACGCTAAAAGCTGACTTGCCGATTCTGTCGTGTCTCTCATAACACACGGGTTCAAGACCATCTTCCAAACAGCTTTTTATGGATGTTAAACCAGCAACGCCAGCACCAATCACCGCAACACGATTACGATTTATAGTAGCTTCTCCCGCCATCATGCAGTGGTTTAAGGACGTACACTTATATCACACACGCAGATTAGACAACGTCTGGCGGTACTGACCTTCGATATGTAAATATTTTATGTATTTAGGTTACAACATCTCTCGTTAGGCTGGGATCAGAATTTACGGCGCGGGGGGGGGAGAAATTGCGGGGGGGGGGGGGGCATGAAAAAAATGTGGGTTCAAAGGGGGGACTATGAAAATTCTGAGGGTCTGAAATTGGCCCCGAATAGTTGGTCATGATTTGAACCAAATTAAACCTCAGGATCAATCGTTTACAGAGCAAATTTAAAAATATGTCGCGGCTTCGCTGCAATTACTTCTACAACCTATATTCAGTGATGACAGTCATGCGAATGCCTTTTACTGTCTCTGTCTGTCTGCCTGCCTGCCTGCCTGTCTGTCTGTCTGTCTGTCTGTCTGTCTGTCTGCCTGCCTGTCTGCCTGCCTGTCTGTCTGTCTGTCTGTCTGTCTGTCTGTCTGTCTGTCTGTCTGTCTGACTCTCTCTCTCTCTCTCTCTCTCTCTCTCTCTCTCTCTCTCTCTCTCTCTCTCTCTCTCTCTCTCTCTCTCTCTCTCTCTCTCTCTCTCTCTCTCTCACTTTTTTAACTTTCAAACCTCAGGAGGAGGCGTTTACCGTGTACATTTAAAAATTGTTCACTTCATTTACCTCCCATACATTTAATTATGAGGCAGACAATAGCCAAGCGAATGTGTGTGTGTCTGCCAAAATATCTCTGTATTAGTTAAAGTGTAGGTAATATAGTCATGCAGTTGTATGCGTTCACCAGACTATGTATGTATCAATCAATCAATCAATCAATCAATCAATCAATCAATCAACCAACCAACCAACCAGCCAGCCAGCCAGCCAGCCAGCCAGCCAGCCATTCATTCATTCAAAATAAGAATGAAAACCCCAGTCCAGAGACTTGAGCAAGTTTAATTTTGCATCAACGACGGGCACACTACGAGTTTGGCTTTTCACCAAAAGATACTTAGGTAGCATGACACATTACATAGATAATTGACTGGAGACAATGGAAAGTTTAACAGTGGCACATACAAATACAGAGAGTGAAAGCCAGCAACGTTACTATTGTGAGTGACGTCACAAAGTGGACGACCTGTATGTGTACGCCACAGTCGATATTATCGACCGAAGAACAGGTATTCGCGCTTATAGATCGTCATAACAAAGTTACCTCGACAGAGTGGTTGATACTAGAGACGTGACGTGGAAATTGTTTTTGTGTACGTGGATTCATTGGTATTATCGCAGCCAGTCTCTGTTAGTATCGTAGAGTGTACTTTTTACTGGACTACTCACAGTACTTCTACATGTCCGTGTATACATAGAGAGAGAGACTGAGTGCAAACAAACATGTATGCACGTATTAGCTAATACCCCCAGTTACATTGGGAGGGAAGTCGCCGTGGTGGACGATTATTACTACATTTATTGTTCAAATTTGAATCTGGATCTAATAGTCATAACCGCAACGGCCATTTGACGCACGATGACAAGCGATATGTCTGGCAACGGAGCAAAGCGTCCTTTATTTCGAGCTCTCAGTCGGGGCTCGGGGGACCTTTATTCACTGTATCGGCAGGGAAGCGGAGACGACATTGAGCATCGATTTTACAATAGCCACTCAATGGAACAAGTGGTAGCGAGAGAAGAAAGTGAACGATCGTCTTTAACAACACAAACAGAACTCAATCGACTGCTGCTTGAACACGAACAGACAAGAAGTCTTCCCCCATTGACACAGCGGTCCCCCCTCCTGGTTTATTCTCCCAGGGACTACAGTTCGTCTTATTTACCACAAACAAATTTAGAAGCGGAGTACAATGAAAGCTATCGCAAAAGGGGGCGAAGAAGGCGAAGAGGTGAATCAAAAGTTTCGCCTGACTCCAAAAAATGGTCGCCTTCCAAGGCGAAAACGAAATCAACGAAACAAAGAAAAGACCAAGGTAAAGTTAGATACCAGGACTGAGGGGTTATCTGTAATTCCGAATATGTGGTGATAAGTAGTGTTCCCTCAAGCAGGCAAGGGTGTGGGCGCCCTCAGTGGCGCCTTTCATTCGCCTTCACAGTGAGCAGAATCGCCAGAGGGGTTTTGTAGCAAGACTAGGGTTTGCGTAACCAAGAACAGGACTAAATTGTATTTGTGGTTGCAAACAATGTGGCAGATTGTTTACAGTACTACCGTGTCATGTTTGCCAATGAATGGCAATACATTTCCCATAAAGCACCATTCAAGATGGCCGTTTTGCAAATGGCATATTCGTAATATATGTATATCAACTGTCAACCTAAAGATTGGTTAAATTCTGAACGTTTTAAAATCTTAGCATTTTTTCTGTTATTTCCAGACATCGATGATTTGAGCGCTGCTATTGAAGCAGCCATTGAACAGAATGATTCCATGCACGCACTGTTGAACGACAGACACACAAATGATACTCCGACAAGTTCAAAGGAGTCCTACTCAGTAGAAGGTGAGGATCAAACAGATGAGGAAGCCGGCAGTGACATCAATGAAAATATAACAGCAAGGTAAGTTACTCAACGGAAACTCGAAACTCAGTACATATCCTTTGAATTAGTGTTCTGTGCTTTGTTTTTATTTTTTACTTTTGTACTGAATATTCCTACCATTATTTTTAATTTCATTACTTTTAATTAATTCCGCTTATGGAAGTTGGACAAAAATGATAACATTTTCAGTTACCACGGTTTCACTACAATCGAGATCCGGAATGGAATCTCCATCAAAATCTAAAACAATTGTCTTTATCTCGTAACCAATGTAGTCAGTTTGTCTGACTCAGGTTGTCTGACTCAGTCAGTCTGTTTATCTATCTCAATCTGTTAGTCTGCCTGTCTGAATAAGTCTGTCTGTCTGTCTGTCTGTCTGTCTGTCTGTCTGTCTGTCTGTCTGTCTGTCTGTCTGTCTCTGTTTATTAGCAAGATATGGTTTGATTTACATGTACGTGAAAGTTTGTTAAAAGATAAGTTATGAGATAAGTGACAAAATCGAACAAAGAATAAATTGATTATTTCAGCTTTCTAATTAAAGGATGTAAATTGCATTTTTGATTAAATCGAAATGTTTACAAAAAAAATATCATATTAAAGGACAAATTGTGGATTGCGATCCCCATTGCATTACGAGACAAAACTAATTATTTAATGTATTGATATCATTTGTGAAATATTTAATTGCAGTATCGCAATCTAGCATTTCTGTAATTTGGCAAAGGGTAGTTATCTATTCTTTTGGTTGATACCTGTCATTCCATGGTACATTTATTGCTTTCCTTAATTTGCTGTCCTTTTTATTCGTTAGGAAGGTAATCGAGAACTCAGAGGCAACCCATTTGAAGGAAATACAGAAAATCAGTAAAGAAGACGATAGAGGTAGGAACGTGTCAGAATACCCTAAAAATAAAACAGACGTGTTACACATTTAGCGCTAATTTCTAGAGTTACAGACGTAACATTTCGCATATTGAAGCCAGCATGGCAAATGAAACTAAATAACTCAACCATGATCGAGATGTTTCATGCAGTCATCATAGGTCATTAGATCACACTTTAATCAATGAAAAGGCTCAAATTATTGCATGTAAACATTCATAGTTGTTAATTAAATTTTTAATTAAACCAAAGCGCTCTAATTTATGATATTTTGTGGATAGAAGCACCCAGAAATTTAATTAAATAGCATTTTAATCAACTAGTTACCTTAGCTTGCTTATTATTTATAATAGTAACTGCTGCTTAGACTAGTTGACGTTGGTCCGGTGGAGGTTTGGTCTCCCGAATGCCTTCTAGTTTGTATTGTTAATTAATGATAAACATTAAGGTATATATGGGGGACTCGTACTAAAACGCAGTTTGGTAATCAAGTTGTACTATCATGATATTAACACAAACCACGAAAGTCAGTTAACTTGAAACAGAAAGTCGTATGACGACAAAAATCTGACTATCATTGTTACATTTAGTCTGATCATCTGAAGGTGGCTTGCACCATAAACAGTGGAGAAGCTTCTTCACTGTCTATGCTTGCACAGAGAACATGAAGTGTCTAGTAAGATTTTTTGTCGCACCAGACGATGATAATGCTGGTGCCGGTGATTTTTTTTGTCGAAAAAGATGAGCTGTTTCTTATTAACTGGCTTCTATTGTAGTTTTTGGCTATATTTTATGTTGTTAATCAATCAAAGACCCCAGTTTCTTTGATTGTATGCATGGTTCTAGACTAGGCTAAAAGTATTGAGAATATGCTAGTTAAATGTCAAATAGTTTATTAACCATTACACCTGTCTTTTTTTTCAAATTGCTATATTTACTTTCCATGTTTTATTTTTTTGTTTTGTTTACTATAATAATTACGTGATCGAAAAACTAATTTTGCAGAATGTGACGAGCTGAGGGCGGAGTCGACAGAGAGCTTTCTATATAGCGGTGGTGGGATCGAGGAATTGGAGAAATTGTTGGCCTCCAAGAAAACAGAAACAATTTCTGCAGGAAGTGATGGAGGACAAAGTAAAATCACATCCGAACCACGTTGGGATCAAAGTATTGAAGAAGTCATACAGAATCTGATTGATAATGAACCTGGACACTTTTTGAGCATGTGTAAAGACGATGGCAAGACGATGCTTCACATTGCATGTATCCATGGTTACCCAGCCGTCGTACGACAGCTGTTGGCTCTAGGTGCCGAAGTTGACCATACTTGTAATGAAGGAAAATCCGCTTTGCAGTACGCAATATTATCTACAGATGAAGAAAATACAGAGATTATTAGTATATTGCTGAAAGCAGGTACTTTCTTATAAATGAACACACACGTACACACACAGCATATATATATATATATATATATATATATATATATATATATATATATATATATATATATATATATATATATATATATATATATATATATATATATATATATACCCCTGATGAGTGAGGACTACGCACCTCACGAAACAGTTCTGTAGGGTCTATAGCATAGATATATATATATATATATATATATATATATTACTGACCTGGTATGCTGTGTTAAAGTGACAGGTTAAGGGGACAGCTAGTCAGAAATTTTGTTAACCCTTTGAGTTGAGTTTTGTTGAGGCTAACACCAGCTGGCACGATGCTTGATTTAACTTCCTACTTCAATTCCTTTGTGTTTATTTCCCCGTTGTAGGAGCGAATATCAATTTGTCTGACAGTGAAGGCAACACGTGTTTACATCATGCAGTTACCATTGGCAACCCTACCATACTGCGAAAGATGTTAGAGAGTAACACAAACGTGTTGGCAAAAAACATACTCGAGCAGACACCACTGCATCGAGCCGCACTAGCTGGAAAAGGCAAAGCAAGGGATATGATAGAGATCCTATTCAACGAGAGTTCTTACGAATTAGATATCAACGCTGGTGACAAGAAGGGCCTTACTCCATTACACCTTGCGGCCAGTCAATATGACATTGAAGCTATGAAAGTTCTATTGAGTTACGGTGCAGATCCCACAATCAGTGCAGGAAAAACAAAATTGACACCAATTCAGATGGTATATTCCACAACAGATAAAACAAATCAGGTGAGAAGATGTCAAGATGAAGTGACTCATTTAATCCCGCGGATTTTTGTGGAATTGTTCACTTTTTGCTAACAGCACCAAATTTGTTATGAAGATAGAATTCGTTTTAAATTAGCTATGATGATACATTAAAAATGGCCACCATATTCAAGATGGCTACCATTCATAATACTTACTTCACAGTAGTTTGATGTAAAACTATTCCTTTTGTGATAATTACACTAAATTGATGAGAAAGTAGAGTTTGACCTACTGGTTAAATCTACTTATGGACATATTTGCATAAATTAAAAATGGTGTCATTTTCAAGATGGCGGCCATACTCATTGAACATTTTACAGTAGTTTGGTGAAATAAGTGTACATAGTTAAATAAAGTCTCCACATAGGGTAGGTATGGTGATATCCGTAATATTGTTATATCTGCTGGACTAATAAAACAATTAATTGTCGACAAAAATATGTGAATTAAATCTTGATATTGAATTTGAGAATCGAAGATGACTATTGGAACCAAAAGCACAAGGATAAAAATAGTGAATATGATAGGTGACGAGTAAAGAATCTCCCGTATTATTCTCCATCATTATAATCACTGACCTTTGAATTGTAATAACATAGATATTTAGTAATGGTCTTCAAGAGATTTTTTACACTTCATTCTTTTTTGTTCGTTTGTCCACATCAGGATGAAATTATCAACAATATACAGATTGCAAATGAACTATCAGCGATGGAGTTGATTATGGTATCCCCTCGACCGATAAACACAGCTCTGCATTACAGCGCTGTTTTCAATCAAATACGACGTGTTGAACAGGTAAATGTCCAAATCAGGGGTGAATTATGTTAACTGGTATAGTTGATTTGAAGAAATCAATGATGATTTATTTGGAAGAAACTCACCACTTGCTTAATCAAGTTCCATCTTACACTGCACGTGTACAACTTTTAGTACCATCGTAACTTTCCGCCATTAGCTCAGCAAGGCTAAAAATTGAAATTGAACAGCTTTTTAAAGCAAAATTGCCGATTTATATCATGCGCAGATGAAATGCGTACATAAATTCGGCGTACTTCTCCTTAAGTGACTTTGACTTTGAGTTTGAATTTGAGTTTGAAATAAATGGTTTGAGTATAAGCTTAGCTTGATATGCCCCATCTCTATCCAATAACGATCCAAATTTGCCTTGATATGCCCCATCTCTATCCAATAACGATCCAAATTTGCCTTGATAGCTTAGAATGAAATCAAGTAGAAATTATTTTGTTTCAAATGAATGGCACTTTGAAATTTAAGAAATAAAAAACTTGTAGAATATATCTTCGAAGTGACATCACTTTGACCTTTTCTCCTATGAACCAATTAAATTTAATGTAATTGTACATTCTTTGTATACGTCACCAGATCGCCAATGAACAATATGAGAACCTGGCCAATGAAATGGAGATTATAGCCGTAGATTTATTGCGGCGATGTACCAACAGAAACCACGCTCTGGGCATTATCGAAGAGAACGACAACTACCTATTGAACTACGCCCTCAAGCACCGACATAAAAAGGTACCTTCGTTTTCTCGCAATTCTATCTCTGAGAGATGCTCAATTTTGTCAGTTTGTTTTCAGATTGGTATCGAAAGTAGAACAAAATTATTTACATTTAACGTTTGCAAAAAAATCTGCGAAAAGATCACTTCGAAGCATTTCCGAATTCGAGAAACTGCTGTACGAAAGTTGTTGTTGTTGTTGTTGTTGTTGTTGTTGTGGTGGTGGTGGTGGTGGTGGTGGTGGTGGTGGTGGTGGTGGTGGTGGTGGTGGTGGTGGTGGTGGGTTTTTTTGGGGGGAAAGCAAATTGACAATGTTGATACGATTGTTTCTTAACGACTGAACATTCGAAACCATAAAATTTGACTAAACAACTTCATTTTTATATTCTGACAGTTCATCTCGACGACACCCGTACAGAGGATACTGAAAGAGATGTGGTATGGGTCAATGTTGAATTACGTCATCAATACTCAATTTAAGGAAGTTTGGCCTTATGTGTTACTTTACTTTTTCACTCCACTTATTTATCCAATGGCGCTGTTCCTTTACGCCATCTGTTATCTGTTTAGCGGTTGTGAAAGTCAGTCAGATAGTGGAAGCCAAGAACCCAACGGAGATGATAACATGGATGGGAGATGTCGTAGATGTTGTTGCTGTTGGCACTGTCTCAAAACATTTCAAGAGTTCCTAGGCCAATATTTTACTTTCGTGTCAGACATTTGGACGAACTGCCCAGTCGTCAAATTTCAGTGTCACTTATTGTCCTATTTAGCATTTCTGGTGTTATTGTTTTTGAAGTGTGAACGTTTACTCTACAGTTCACAGTATATGGATTTTGTTTTACTCGCTTTTATCATCGGACAATTTCTCGAGGAAATGCAAGAGGTACGAGCGACGGGTTCTTTTTGGACCTATCTGAAACGTTCTGGTAGTATTTTTGATATCGTCAATATTGGATGCCAAATGATTCTGAATCTAATGGGAATTATTATATCGTATCAAGACAAAGAAGTCATCAGTGCATATGGAGTCCCTATCGACATCGGAATAGCATTGGTCACCATATTGGCAAGTTTTAGGTAAGTTTTGTTTCAGTTCTGTCAAGGATGTTACATCCTAACATTTTTTCTTTGTGAAATTGCTAAAGATATAATTCCCTAATGTTTACTTTGTTAAGGCAAGGCAAGTACTAGTGACGTAGGGGGCCTTGTCACTACGAGTCAAAGACGGGTACTGACACAAAGGCTTATCATGAACAATTATTCAAATTAACAATGATGCTGTAATTGTTGCATTTATATTTTACATACAGGATACTATACGCCCTCGACGTAAGTACCAATCTCGGACTTTTACAGACTTCATTTGTGAAAATGGCTATTGACTGTATCTTAGTCGTAGTTTTCATAACCTTGACGATACTAAGCTTCGGACTGGCGTTGATAAAGGTAGGTAAAAATGAATTAGCTATACACATTAAATTGCTGTAATGCACATGCCATTGTATGATAGGAGTCAGCAGAAATAATGTATGCCTCAGTGCTTATTACCTCCAGAGAAACCATCTCCCATGAATATAATCTGTGCAACCTTGAATTTATTATTTCTGCTGACACCCATGGGGCAATGGTTCACAGCAAATATACCCTGTAGAGTCACAAAGTCAGCTTAATGTTTTTTCTGAAATTGCAAGTAATTGTAAGTGATATAAAATCATAAAATGACTTTCCAGAACACATAGTTTATGTAAATGACTTTATTTGTGGAGTTATGTTCATCTTTAAAATCCTACCTGACGTACTCAGTATCATTCCGTGATTTGTTCTATATGTAGGGTAGGACCCACCCTCACCATTGATAGATATTCCAGTAATTATGCTTATTTTATCGACTGTTATTTATCTGGCCACACAACCATTACCATTTCTATATACCAGACACATCAACTCCATAACATTCGTTTTCAGATCTATTCCCTAACAACAGCAACCTATCAGGGTTCTATTGGTCTACTACCTTCAGAAGCATCAATCAATAACAGTGCTAATAATACGCATGTCCATTCCCATCCTGTGAACAATGACCTCAGTGTCACTTCGTAAGTAACCTTTGCATACCACATGAAGTCCATCTTTGAGCAATTAAGAAGACAATTGAGTGTAGACATCGAAGTTATAGTCGTAGTCAGCCAGCTTTATTCACACAATACATACTATTCACACAAGAGGGGTGATATCTAGTAATAACCCCGTAACATTTGGTATCTTCAAGTATGTCCTGCTGTTATTAAACTTAGCCAAGCCCCAGACCACTTGATTCAAAGAGTGTACATAGGACAAGCGTGGATAGTTCAAATTAGCAGTGTAATTCCGAAAAAAAAAATTGAAGTTGTAATGTACACCATTTAGCAGGCATCACTGCTAACAGACAGAATCGTTAATCTTGTAGTTAGAACATCAATGTATATAAGGCTTGTGGTGACCAACTCGATGTGAGCAGTATTTTACAACACAATGCACAGTTCACTGCAGAAACTTAGTGATACTTTCGCTTTTATTGTAACGATTACGTGTTTTTAAATCAGTACAAAAATTACTGTACAGCCGCTGTTTTTACTCATTTATAGCAAATTTGTCGAATTGTATCCTTTGAATCCGGTGTTAAATCGTCTTGATATATTCATTAGTATTGTTTTATTTGCACTCTCTTATTTTAAAGTGTGTCACTTTTCTGCTAACACGTATTAATCTGTCTTTATACTGTAGTCTAACGGTGTACATGACAAGTTTGATGTGGGCAGTACTTGGTATTGGTAAGATCGACATCTTCGATTCTGCATTTAACGTAGTTGACAGTATTGGGAAAGTACTCGTTGCTATCTTCAGTTTAATCGGTGTAGTCGTTTTGATTAACACCCTGATTGCCAAAATGAGCGACAGTTACAACCGTATTGTGGTAAGTTGACAACTCGTACAGTAAAAGTTGTATAACATCGTTAGGGTATCTTTAATGCATGTTGTGAATGAATTACATGATAACTATGGTAACTACATTCCAACAGCAATATTTGCAGGGGTCATGATTCTGTTATGATAGGAGACGTAGTAAAATCTGAAAGTTGTCTCAAGCATGTGGTTTGATAAATAACATGAAAAAATAAAATTATACCCAAATTACCAACAAACTCAATACTGAAATGGTTCGGTAGTACACGACCAATTATCAAGAAAGAGAAACCAAAGCAAACAAGACATATCATATCAAGTATAGTAGTTTAGTCATCCTTCCCATCAATTAGAAATTAAAAAAACAAACCTGTGTGTGAATGGTTACAAATATATTTTGAGACTATGATATCTGTACCTCCATTTCACACAAAAAAACCTTAGGAGAGTAATAATTGTCATTAAAGTCATCAAAGAACAAGTTTTAAGACCTTTTAGCAGTTGTTGTTGCAAATCAAGTGAGACTATAGACTGGAAAAGTCGGCATTTTTGGTTCCCTTGAAGTATAATGTTCAGAGATTTTCAAAGTTCCTATAGTAGTAAAATCGTTTTACTAAAAATCTGAACTGGAATCTTAGCTACATCCTGGCTGGTTTTAATTAGTTATTGGCACAATTACTTGAGGCGATTCACCAGCTGTCATCTATCTACCATAAATGGGCGCTGGCAAAATCATCTAGTCTTTTATTTTCGCGCAAACACAATCACCCAAGATTTTGCATTATTCCAAAACTTATCTATAAGATCGCTGAAAATTGTAAAAAGAGAAAGGAACCGACTTTGCCTGTCTGATACATGTACTATAATTCACACTACTTCGATTGTTATTGTTGATTTTTCATATATACAACAATAAAACCATTGTATAGGATGTGTTTAAACAATGCAATATTAATATTTGTTCTATTATGTAGGTGAATGCTACAGTAACGTTCAACTTTGTCAACGCCCAATTGACAACATCCTACCGTCATCGTTCTTCAGCCCCAGTACCGTTCAACATTTTGTTTGTTCTGTTGAGCTTGGTGATGTGGTCAATAAAGCAGTTGAAATTTTGTTGTCAGACGAAAACTTGTCGGATGAAGGTCAGTGCTTTCTCGATTGAATTTTTAATACAGATGATCACTGGCTTTGGAGTTGTCATCGGCTTTCTAATCTAGCGATCCTACACCAACTTGTGACGCCACGCCAAATGAGTTTTTCAGCACCAATACTAGTTCTGAGTGTGAAATTACCACGAGAACTGTATTGAATCCAATTGGAGCGTTGTTATAAACCGATGACATTACTGGTACCCACGTGACTTTCAATAGCCAATTACAAGCACGTGTCAATGTGCGATGGATTACTAGTGACAATCTGATTTATCAGATTGAAGTCTGGTGCTGAATAACTTATAGTGGTTGGTGAAGAATCGTCAGTTTAGAGAGCCCACAACTGGTTTCTCTGCTTAAAAGTCACTGGACTCAAGGGGTAAAACACGTGTCTCTACATTACACTATGTCTGTTAACATAGTGTGCTCCATGGAAATGCAAATCAATCCCATTCTTGCACTAAAATTAGGAAAATATTCAGGATCATCGGACAAATTTATGAAAATAGTTCAAAAATGACATAAAAAACAAGAATCCAATATGGGCATCGAACATGGTGTGAACTGTGCAAGAGAATAAACGATTACGTTTTCCATGAGAACAAAATAGTGAACACTTGAATTTCTTTTATTTCTAAATGACCATGAACAATCTGTCACTGGGCGATATTTCGAACGATGACTTATTAAAGTTAGAAAATATGCAATAGTGTGATTTCGAACATTATGGGAACACAGTACTCTATTTTTAGCAGTCTCAGAATTATAGATTATCGAAAGATCACATCGTGCATTTTCATACAAATAACCAATATCATTCCTCTATTCTTTTATACTAGGTTGATAGTAACGACAGTGTACCAATATCTGGTGATTTGACTGAAAGGAGTCGGAGCAGAGTTGACGACATGAGCCAACCATGGGAAAGGCACCTAACAGATAAAAATATGGACGTTATTTATGAAAATATAAAAAGGGAGTACCGCAGAAATAACCGTGAAATAAAGTGTTATGACATTGAACATGTTAGTGACAATTTACTACAGCGTGTGAATTCACTGGATTCAAGGGTAGGGATGTTGAAGAGAACGTTAACAGATACAAGGAATGCTGAACAAAAGTCCTGGACAGATCTGGAAATAAAATGGGGGGAACTTGATAGCATGATTTCTGATATTGTTGGTTTAAATCCGTTAACGCCCACTAGCCCATCGACCCACACACGCAAACGTCGGGGTCCCACGCTACGAATTCCCTAAACAGTAACTAGGAACGCTCGAAAAGTCTTTGTTTCTGTGCAGAAGTTTACGTATTTTGCGACATATTTCTTCCATCGAGTGAACGATGGCGTCATCATTGCAAATAAGCCAATGTCGTATCATGGTTGGCAACAAATAGAACCACTTATATCAGGGCATGCGTATCAGGTGGCCATTAAACTTTAAGATATTATCATTATTGACTCAGTGATTTTCAATGTACTTTGATTGTGGAAATGGTTACATTTTTAAACGCTTGATTCATTTATTTATGTAATATGTGTGTAGTTGAATGTCTTATTTTATTGATACTAATACTCTTGCTGCTCCGAAGAATAGTTGATTTCTGCCAATCACATTTGAAAGTTAATAAAAGACCAACTTTAATACGAATGATCTTCCCAGACTGGTAAAATGATTGACATTGTTGTAAAAAAAAGAATCTCGATTGGAAACCAACCAACCAGCCAGCCAGCCAGCCAGCCAACCAACCAACAAACCAACCAATTAAATTGTGATTACTGTAAATCTGTAATAGGTTGTTTTTATTCATCATCTGTTGTCAATACACAACTCTGATATTTACTGTCAGATCATTTCCTCACTTGGTTTCCTAGACTACATACACTCACATAGTAAACAACATTGGCATCACACACACAAACAACACAAAGTGTCCACGTGTTTAAAGTTGTATTGTGTAGATTTCAGTAGAGCAACGGACAGCAAGTTATAGTTACTTTACATGACACAATACAAAGAGTGCTCAGTAAATTTGTTTGTTTGTTTGTTTGTTTGTTTGAAATGTATGTTCTGTCATATTGTTATTCTTCCTACAGAACATGTACACAACTAACATAGACATTTAGTGTGTCACTGATATGTTTCATATTTGGATAATTACGGCAAAGATATGGTGAAAGATTCGTTTAAAACTTGTGGCCAGACAGGAAAGGGAAAGTGACGATTGTTTTATGCCTGGTCTAGAAAAAATATCTAGCTGGTCATGGAGATATTTCACTGAGTTGTTTCAGGTTATCAGCTGTTCCGTTGCCATGGAGAAATTTCACATAGCTGTTTCATACTATCAGCTTGTCCGTTGCCATGGAAATATTTCACGGAATGGTTTCAGACTATCAGCTGGTCCGTTGCCATGAAGATATTTCACTGAGTTGTATCAGGAACTGTTTGTCTTTGCTGAGCTAGGTAGGCTCGATGTCCTTCTTCTGTTCTATACTGATTACCTGTTATGACTGTATTCATACTTAATGATGGTGGAACTCGACGTGAATTCATAGTAGATCTAAGATGTAGTCCATTCCTGATAGCATTGATATGTGCATTCAACTGAGCTGTTTGATGTTTACTACGTCTTTCTTTTGTTCCCGTGGATTTTCCTTCCACTCCCAATAATTTTCCTGGTGAGTTTGTAGTTGTTGCTTCATTTGTATCATTACCACTACTATAGAATGTACACAGACCTATTCTCATTGGCAGTTCTTTTTTGTCTTTTCCACGCTTACACCCCTTCAGCCCATCCCTTCTGTCCCCAACCGTGGAACCTAACACAAGTGAACCAGTACTGCGAATAGAGTAGATATGTGCGAGGTAGTCTTGGAGGCTCGTTCCTGGTGATAATTTCCACAAACGATACGGTATTGGTTTATTCGAGTCCTTCGCTTGATTAAAAGCCTCATTTCCATGTCTCCCATCCGTCGAAACCATAGAAACACTCCGACTGCTACCGACACTCGCCGAGCTCTCACCTGACATTGGTCGCCCACTTGGTGTCCGATTATATCCAATATGATGCAGTTCCCTAGTTAATGACGGTGGAAGAGCATGCTTCCGTCCGGTGAATCCTCGGTAATCTTCTACGAGATGAACTGGTAGTGATAGGCTTGCGTACTGGTATCTCTGAATGTCTTGCACAATATCAGATTTGATATCAATAGATCGTCTTTGTTCGGCTTTCCTTTTCTCCGTCATTTTTGTCGATCCCTGATCTATTTTAGGCAGTGTAACACCTTCTTGTCGATCACAACCAGTTTGATGGTGTCTTGTCGGGGCTAGATTCACCGTCACCGCTTTCCGTCCTAAAGCCGCAGAGTTCTGACTCTCCTCACTGTCCGACTCTTCACTGTCTGCAAAACTGAAGTAGAACACCTTCGATTAGACCCAAGTAGAACACCTTCAATTAGACCCACTGTTAATTAATCATCGTTCGACTTTAGTACTGGCTAGGGACTCATTCTTTATGTAAAATGACACATTTGCATGTACAATTGAAGCGCATCAAATTGTATTTTGTAATTAGTTGGAACTCCTATTATAGTATAGCGAATGGATGGAATATGTTTTAGTATTTTCTGAATAGTGAAAAGCTTGACAGCATGACAGCATGACAACCGTTCTGCTGAACATCCCAAACACAAATATCTACAAAGTGAATATATATATATATAAATGAAAATAAACTCGGCCCATCTAGAATGCAATATACACTGGCAAAGTTGTTTTTGCAATACAGTTGGCATGGAGACCACTGTGTCCTCTGGGCCAATTTGATGCGTCATTGACGCACATCAATGGCACGCAAAACGTTGCTATTTCCGTATCTCTAAGTATGTGGTGACTGACAAAAAAACCCATATTCTTAGTATTTTGACCCACAACATAAAAATCAGTCTGAGACTTTTTATGTAAAAAAGACACTTTGATGGCGACATCAATGACCGTTCAGACTGTTTGATTATCACACTGTTACAGTGAAATTGGAGTTACCTTGGCGTTTCACTCATTGGCCACAATGGTTGTTTTTTACATTACATATCTATCTAGACACATTTCAACTCCACACTAACAATGACAGAGACACCATACACAGCAGGATCTCTTATCAGTGATTCACAGTGAAAAGCTTCTACAAATTGAAAAGATTACACATGGACTTGATGATTTTGATGGCGTATTGTTTACTTTAGTACTAATAACCAACATAACTTATCTGCTTCTACATCCCTACTGTGTGTGATACCTCTATGATCATTTATGTTGTCTGAGTGTGTGTGAGTGTGTGTGTGTGTGTGTGTGTGTGTGTGTGTGTGTGTGTGTGTGAAAACTGCCATGTCGCATGAGGGAAATACCAAGGCAACCCCAATTTTCCTGTAATGGTCTAAACACATAGTAATAAATTCGTGAGAGTATGTCTACTTTTGTAAAATATATACAGTTATAATATATAATTAGTTTGCTTCAGGTATGCAGAACTGAGAGGAAGAAGTAACAATATGACGTTACCTGATTATTATAGATCAACAGAAATCGTCGAAAGTTGTGTCGTCGAAACGCTACCAGTGATGTCAACAAAATGCCTTCTGAATTATAATAATTACTTTTAATCGATGCACGGTAGAAACACTATCGGGTGATAGGTCGGTTTTGGACTATACCATTAGTTCGTTGCTCACATAAGGTAGGGGTGGGTGATACAATACACTATAATCTTTAATTTAAATCAGCCAGGTTGGCATTTCAATGCAATTATTTACGTTAATAATGATGTGATAACTGTAACTTTTTAGAGTCCACTTCTATTTTTTTAAAACTTTTTCTTGATGAACGTGTATATGAAGAATGATTTACAAAAACACTGGATTTGTATATATATATATATATATATATATATATATATATATATATATATATATATATATATATATATATATATATATATATATATATATATATATATATATATATATATATATATATATATATATAAACTATTACGCTCTGCCACTGCGGTATAGAGCACTGTCTTAGCAGATTGATACTCACCGAGTTATATATATATATATATATATATATATATATATATATATATATATATATATATATATATATATATATATGTGTATATATATATATATATATATATATATATATATATATTTCGTTGTAACTATGTAAACAAAGAAAGCGTTCCCATGCCAACAAAGAAAGTGTATCCATGTCAAAGTCATTTTATGGTGATGCTCATGTTTACACCTGCCCTTTTGTACATAATTAGTACCTCACCGAGTTTATGATATGATGTATGCTTTATAATTATATATTTATTATGACAACAATGGTACTCGAGTCGGCAGGTGTTTTTTTTTGCGTAGATGCATTTACGTTTTTGTTGTGTGATTAAACATTCATGGATGCACCTATAGAAACAAACTGAACTCTGTTTTCAGAAAAAAGATTTGTTCAAACAAGACAGGAAGCTGGTTAATCTATGTGTGTGGCTGTGGGCAGACAATAGAAATTACAACAAAAACGGGCCCAGTTCACGTCTATGACCCCATTTAGATGTGTTCTCTCGATCTCAGACAACCAACGCCGGTGTCTGAATAGAAGTCAACCTCTTTATGGATAGCAAACAGTCAGTCAATTTTAAGTTCACGGGTTTGCTACTCCTAAATCAGCGCTTTAGAGTCTTTTAAAGATTACCATTTCTGTTATGGTAACTTCACAGAATTAAGTCTTATTCATACGTATTTTAATCTTTCATACCAGTCTTTGGCCATGGGACATGTGTATGTTATATACATGTACGTTGAATATTGTAATATGTATTTTATCATGTGATATATCTATTTGTGTGATATGTACAATCATGTTATACGTACATGCTAATACGTACATACTCACATTCAATATGCCTGCTTGTGTGAAGTAAGTGCACTAATTGCAATATCTGCACGCGTGATATACACTGAATCATGTGATAAATGCATGTCGACTTGTGCAATGTGTAGTGAATCAATCGATTTGTGTCCTTCCTTTTCTTTGCACCATATACCAACGTTGGTGGAGGGTCTATGGTGTAATAAATTGAATAATATGATGGCATATATTACATTCAAGTCATGTACGAAAACGTCTGACTATCTCTTCTCTGTCTGTGCTCACCTTGTTTTCACTGGTTTTACGCCAGCAATCGCTGCATCCAGAGTCTCAAACAGGAACCTGTAAAACAGAAACAAAAGAACTCTCGAATAAAACGCTATAATGACGTCAATAGCCAATGGAGAATCCCTAATACAACATTATCTTGTAGCAGGATACAAAATGGTATATAGTTGGTGGTATTACTTCTTGTTACTACCAAACCAGAGTGACTATAGAGTTTCAATTAGGTGACATGGTGGTTTTTTTTACATCTCACACGTTTTTTTGTTACAAATTACACAAACAAAACACAAGCACTGAGAGTGCGCACGCACGTGAAATGTTACAATTTATTTCAATGTCAACACAAATAAACAGTTTTGTGTTTCATCCTACTGACAGTAATTTTGATTTGTGTTCATCATATAAATATCAAATATTTAGTAACAACATTAGATTTCCAGAAGGATAAAACTAGAACGTGAAGAAAAAACACACGGAAATACAGAATACATGTATACATAGTTAATTTAAGAGAACGTTGAATGTCTTTATATGATTGAAATACAAGACTTGTTGTCATGACAACGATATAAAATGATGAATGTTTTATGGTTACTTTTAATATCGTAGGGCGTCACACTTGTTTGGTTTTTGAAAGGTTGAAATGAAATGAGGTCTTTATACAACGACAAACTCATTAAAATAGGTATTGTAGCAAGATTTAGTTCATTTGATTGTTTTATTACGCTTCCATTAGATCAATTCGGACTTTATATGACACGTGTCGTCAAAAATGTGTTGTTTGAAAATAATACTGCCATCATGTGATTCATCCATTTAATGCGAAGATGCAACATAGGCCTAACAATGAGATCATCACTCAAACGATTCAAATTAAAGGCGTTGTCATAGTTACGACACGTGGTAATTATTCGCACGAATGTGTTTTGCTTAGATGCAGCCAAACGTATCTTATTAACGAGATCTTTAAGACACTCTCGTGTTGTAATTATCATCACGAGATTACAGTAACACTCACTACATCTCCCTTTCTTTACAATATGTGATATTTGAAATACATCGAATTTCACCTTGTATACATGCAAGTAATTCTGAAATACACATGTTGTGTATTCAAAGGGGACACATTAATAACATGATTGGTGTCGACACTCAACAGACGTCTCGTTTTCACGACTATTGACTGAAACAGATCAGCTATCCATAGGCAGACATTAGGTATAGTCGGTTATGTAGACAAAAAAAATATCAACTGCACTGGAATCCGACATTGTCATATTTTCATTTGTAAATGTCACAAGTCCAAGTTCAGTGCAATGTCGTGGTACTATTGTTATACATCAAAATTGGAATAGATTTTCATTCAGGAGAGAATATTAAAACGTATCTGACAGTTATATTCTTTACCATTGTACTAATAATACTGAAACCCTACCTGACATTAATTTTGTCAGCAAATCTTTTTTCCCTAATCCATGCCATGGCGGCAAGGCCAAAATAAATAATTTACTTTGGCCCTGCAGCCATGGATTATGATACATTGTGTTTGAGTAAGGCAAGTACATAATGTGACTCCCTGGGCAGTTACCATAATGATGATGATGAGTGGCGTACGAGCTGACCGCTCGGCCACCGACAACCCTCTAACACTGATAAACCCTCTAACATCTAAAAATAATCAGTTGTTTGGATCATGAAAAATGGACCACTGCGACAAAAGATTATAGCATGTCATCCATGATTGATACACAAACCGTGCCATATACATATAAATGTCGAGTTGTTGTCGTTTCGTGATCACATACATTACGTTTTATACAGATAGTTAGTACTAGAAAGCTATTTCTACATCATTCATTCTCAGAATTATGTCGGAACAATATTACTTTAATTTTCACTTTTGATGTATGAAATATTACTCAATGTCGATATGCAACTACTATACAAAGATCCTCTATGGTTTCCTTGACGACAAATGTAAAAGTGGCGACAAATTATCATCTACTTTTCTTCGTCTTAGAATCGCCTGTAAAAATCATATAATCCTTAAAAAATGAGGAATATTTTGATATTAAATTCATTGTTACTCGTATGTGATTGCATGAATGTGATACACAGATACACTGCATGTATATCATCAAACTTGCTGTGTATGTTTAACATTTGAATGAATGGTTGATCCCGAAACGTCAGCTTGTTATCAACTTCTTTGGACCGAGGACAATTCAACTGACTTATTTCTACTGTTTATGGTTGGTTAGTGAGGATTTACCACTTTCTATTGTTTTAACCCCACGAATGTAATAATCTATTACAATGATTGTAATGCAAATTCTGCGAACGAGTTAAATGTCACAGCAATAGTAATTTACAAACGGTTTGAATTTTGCAAACGACTTCAATTTCCTTAACATCACAAACGATGTTACTATCACAAACAGATACACATTTCACTAACAAATGTAAAAAATTTATAAGAGTCTCAGAATTCACCATGGCGATGTAAATTTACAAATAGGCTAATGCAAGATGCATGATATAAATTTAGATAGGATGTAAATTTCTAATACCATGTAAATTTCACTGTGCCATACACTTTAAATTTCTCATACCATGTAAATTTCACTGTGCCATACGATGTAAATTTCTCATACCATGTAAGTTTTACTGTGCCATACGATGTAAATGTGCCATACAATGTACATTTCACTCTGCCATACGATGTAAATCTCTCATACCATGTAAATTTCACTGCCATACGACGTAAATGTGCCGATGTACATTTCACGGTGGCACTCTGCCATACGATGTAAATTTCTCATACCATGTAAATTTCACGGTGCCATGCGATGTAAATTTCTCATACCATGTAAATTTCACTCTGCCATACGATGTAAATCTCTCATACCATGCAATTTTCACTCTGCCATATGATGTAAATTTCTCATACCATGTAAATTTCACTGTCATATGATGTAAATTTCTCATACCATGTAAATTTCACTCTGCCATACGATGTAATTATAAATTTCACATACTAATGATACAATGTAAATTTCACATACGATATAAATTTCACATAGTACCATGTAAATTTCATATACGATGTAAATTTCACTACCTATAAACCCACACCTCTTTCCTATCTCACGCTTCCTCTTAGATTTTATTGCTTCCTGTCATTCGTCACTGCGCTATCATCATCAGTTGTCACCTTATTTCCTCGTCAAATAACAACTGTCTGTCTCAAGACGGAAAAAAACTGCTAATCACCATGGAAACGCAGAATGAGCTATGGTATCACTTAAAGACAATAACTTCAAAACCAATAAAGTCCACGCATACAAATCTTTGAAAGTGTTAGCTCGTTCATTTGTCTTACTAAAATGTATATATTGAAGGAATTTCACCAAAAATCTTCCTCTCTAGTTAAAAATAATAAAACGCTCAAAACAATATTTCAAATATTTTTTTTCAAAGATTCACCACCATTGTTCCAATACTAATAACGGAAATTAAAAGACCGTGAATTGAAGTGAATAGTCATCGAAAGCATCACGATTTGTCAGCTCTAATATCCTTGGCGACATTCCCTTTGTCTAATAAGCCCACTTTATCCTTGCAATTATAGAGACGACTGGATTCCTACCACGGACCAGCAAGCAGTTCCGTTTGCGACTTATTTCTCTCTAATTTTGCCAATATTAAAAACAAACTGAATTACAATAAATTCAGTAGGGAATCCACATGAGTTTCCGTCAGCACTTTAATGAAACACGAAATAGTCTAAATCAGTAGCTTGCTCGTATAGTAAATGGTTAATACGAATAGAAAATGAAATTTCCTGTTTATTAAAGGAGGTTTCGCCGATTCGTTAACGGTAATCTAGCGTTCGTAGGTGACGTGAATGTAGCACACGGTTGGACATCGTTATTGTATTTCGAGAAGTGCTTCAACGTCACGGTGTAGTTTTTGTCACACCGCCTTGCTCTGCCACCTGTTTCCAAATGGACACGCATCACTACACGGGCGAAAGGTTATTACGTTTATAACCCGATCAGTTTATCGTTGCCAGGGTTACCGTCATCAAAGTCTTCAAAAGACAAGACATAAAAAAGTAGACTAGATTAGCATAAGATGGTCAAGTATTTCTTAAGTTAAGAGGATTTCACTACGATAGAACCGTCTTTTATGTTGTCTTTGTTGTCAAGTATGTAACTAAATCACACCAGTGAATTTAACACATCAACATATCTACTTGGCGAGACTGGTGACGTATATGTATGAACCTCTCTCAAGACCGCCCTGGCCACTTTCGGACTATTACTAAGGAAATGAACAAACAAATCACGTTCATATCACTTCCGTTAGCAAGCGTACTAGTTTTTATTCGCTGTCTCGAAACATACGTTTGCAATGTTGCCAACGGTTTAAATCTAAAATCACCCCCTCCGCTCACAATTTTACTTTTTACGAAATATATTATTTTCAGTTACTTTCAATGCCAATAATTTCAGCTACAAAATTTATGTTTCATCCTAATAACAAAGACTGCTGATAATTTGTAGAACGCTATGTATTTATTAAAATACATGTATAGGAAAAAAATGTTGATAATCTCCGAGATCGGATTAGGTACCATGCACGTTATTTTCAAAATCTCTCTTTTGTTAGAATGTTTACCGCTGTCACTTTGATAATACTGAACTGAGTAATGAAGTACACAGAGATTCGCTTCGACGGAGTTAGACTAACGACAGTCGTTCGTGCCTTTTTTGCTACGTTTCATCTAAATCAAAGTCGGATAGGAACTGCGATTACGCGGTTATAATATTGCTCCGGATCGGAGCAAGGCAACGACTTTAGTTTTAGATAAAACGTAGCAAAAAGGCACGAACGACTGTCGAAAGTCTACGACGGAGTCTGCATCATTTCTGGTGATAATACACATAGTATATCGACCATTCGATCAAGCTAATAATAGAACATATGTACCACATTGTTCTGTATACTGTTAACACTTCGAATTGCAAAGAATGGACATCAAAGAGTAGTCTTTTAATATTGACTTATGTTTGAAAAAAATCGGAATTTCATTATGTCAATAAAAATATTCCACAAGTTAATGATTCAATGATTTAATAATTTACATGATTATCATCAGACAAAGTTCGTTTTAATTTAATACTGTATAAAATTGATTCATTTACTGAATGATCGATCAATACTGTAATTTCTATTGAATTCGCGAAACGGATATTTTGAGGTAAATTTAGTTACATTGTCGTCACATCACTAACAATTAAAACAATTAAAAAAATACTAATTAAATACTTATCCTACATTATGCTGCACAAAGTGAACGTAGAAGGTTACATGTGCCGCATAATCGCCCTATCACCGACTTAATGGGTTTACTACTCATGACAATGTTAGATACCATTAAATTAATTGAAACATATTTCATATCTCAGCTTGCCTTGACAGCTTTACAGCACTACATACATTTACATGTATATCAAGACTCGGTGAACCGAACATCCGCTTTGATGTCCAACTATTTCCTGTTATCGTTACCATAGCAACGACATCGTCCATTTTGAAGATTTCCACATACAGTCTTGAATGTTTAGATGGTTTTACGTCCAAAATATCTGATTCCCAGATTTTGATAAATAGCGGGGGGGGGGTAATTATAAGTACATTTCAGACGAGTTAATGTCTTGGACATCTTGTTAAATGAAATCGACATTGAAACGGGAGGAAACGGTACACAATCCACAGGAAATAGAGACAGATGTCAAGTGCTGTACATATAATAATCGATACATTTCTTGTTGAGTAATGTCTTGTTCGTGTTCCTGTAATACAAACACTAACGGTTGACATTCGAGATCTTAATATTTTACACTATAAACATTGCAACACTTGGCTGACTACAACTTACAAGCACACACTTCGGCTCAGATCGATTATGACACAGAGTGTTTCAAAATTAATACTCTTTGTATCTGACGAGTATCGTATAATGTCAGGTTTCACACGTCCATAACGTGTAGTAAACATGATAATTAGATACCAGCATGCCAATTACGATATTAATATAGTGTTACTTAATTACACTTCTCAGCGTTGCTATAGTGACACGTATTCAAAAGAGACGTGTTATTATGATAGGCTAAGCTATCATTTTCAGTTACGATGGCTTCTGATATGAAAACACAATTAAATCTATATACGTATGTTACACTTGGTTTTAATACAATAATGATGAAATTTGTATCTTGGGATATAGTAGCTATGTGTCTATATACGATATATACGATATATATATATATATATATATATATATATATTCTGAATATATATTCTGAATATCGTTTTATATATATATATATATATATATATATATATATATATATATATATATATATATATATATATATATATATATATATATATAACGATATTCAGAATATATTTCTCCAGCTGCACTTTTGGGAAGCACGGCGATTAAAATGGTGCACACGTGTAGCTTCAATGTCGTGTTGTATCTACGCTAAGCCGTAAGGTTTGGAGAAATTCATGTGTAGTGAACGACAGAAAAAAGATATTAACTAGACAAAGTCATTTAAATGATAAAAGATTACACTGTAGATTTTGGTCCCTTCTTTAAAAAAAACAAAAGGTCTCGGATACTTGTTTTGAAGCTGATGTAGCTCATATGATGGTTCATTTTGTACGGATCAGCCTCAGGAAATGGAACGCGAACATCTGTCTGACTACATGCAGATGATGAAAATCACTTGTAAATATGTCTTCGAATATATTTTTCTCGGTCGACTTAGCTGACATAGATATTTACCATAGTAACCACTTTGCTCGTATTTTCTTACCTGAATCGATGTAATTTAGGTTTGTACGGATCCGGTACATTGTAGCCTAAAATCAGAGGTTCTTCTGGTTCTTTACATACGTCACCTCTGGTATGGTGATATCTGTATTGGTCCATATACTTTGACGTGTCTTTGTAATGTCGGAACACATATTTCGGCTCCCTGTATGTACTGTATGCCAACCTGTATGGGAATTTAGGTCTTCGTTTTGGTCTCTTGAACTTCGAAGAGTCTTCAAACAGGTTCGGCGCCCACCCGGTCCAGCTATCGTGTTCTTGTGAACACATACATGGCAGTTTACATACTTGGTGAGTTAATAACAACTGACCGTCGATGTCTTCAAACGTGCAAATCGTGTCATCTTCGTTATCTTGTCGTTCCTCGCACTGTGTGGCATTATCAAGAGACGTGATTTCATCGACATATTCACTGTTGTCAGCTTCGTTGTTATCACCATTGCTTACTACATCGTCATACTCAATGTCTTCATCTTCTGGTTCAGACATAGTGTTGGTAAATATGCACTGCACGAAGTTGGATGGTGATGATTCGATGCCCTCTGAAAAGTGCCACTCAATTTATGGCAGTAAGATTATAAACATATCGAGTGAAGCATGTTTTAAGCGATGCAGATCTGTTTCCCAGCTCGTTGTATGTCAGTATATATGACTCCAATAATTTACAGCCGTGTAAGAGATAAATAACACGAGCGCCCTTCCAGTATGGTGCATTGGCAGCCTCTAACCATCTCGTAGGTTCATAACAATGAACTTGAGCTTGAAATGTCTGGTGATGTGTTGTTTCTGTCTTTAACGTCTTCCATATTGTAGGTTTGGTAAAGCCCAACTGAGAAGAGTAATGCACCGACCACCTGATGTACATGAAATATTGTCACGGTTTCGGTGGAACAATCTACTTCGCTGAAGGGGTGGCAGTATGCTTCAACTGATGCGCTAGCTGAACCTACGAATGCATCAGTAATGTACATTCATGGTGAGGCTTGTCCACGCATCGAGCAATAAACAAGGTTAATGTGAATAAGCTATTAGTAATTTATTTTACAGCTATGCCTACTTTATGTATTGGTAATTTTAGTAGTTGCCATGGTCAAGTAACAACAAAGCCGAGGTGACTCAGTCGGTCGAGTGAGTACTCGGTGTACAAATAGAACGTAAAAGATCCTTGAAACTCGGTGTACATAACACGCTTGACATGTATTGCCATTCTTGTTGAATAGAGCTCGTGTTTGGTCGTCAAAGGTGGCTTAGCGGATGAACCTTTAATCTGTTCATTTTCTAATTCGGAACACAAACATCCGATCTATTGTTTGTTAGCAAATTAACTGGCATTCGAGCTAAGATTCGTTGTCCCCTTTACATAACTGTACGTTGTTTAGTCTCAATTTTTCTATATTCTGTTAATTTGCATGACAATCGAATACTGCAATGTAAACATGACAATTCCTCTTCAACAGGTAGTTCCTGAGAGAAACTCTTTCTCGATTTTTTTATCTAACTAAATACATCAATGGAGAATTCGAACTGTGACAAACTTCAGACAAAGTCTGACGTTATACCCCTGTAGGGGAAAGTTTGTGACAGGCCACCTTTAGTCTTCATATTAATCGACTGTCAACAATCCAACTAATGAGAGCTTTATTTCAACTCACGGGGAGGTCACATCCAAATCATACAGCACCTGAAAATGTGTGGTCAACTCTGTTTATGGGCCAACCAAGAGGTGGGATATATATTTGGCGCTATGTCCACAAAGGGTAAGAAACCGAAGACAATCCGTACACAATGGTAGTGCAGTGTACATATACAAGTCATCCAAAGCTTTTCAGACTCGTATAAACATGTGGAGGGAGTGCTTTACAGGAGAAGTCAACCGAGTGAGTTTATCTTTGCAACTTTGCAGGAATGTTTTCGTCTCCGTATACAGTTCACATCGAGTTACGTTTATGCTTACTGGTCTACCGTGACGAGCCATTACTCTATTTTTGAGGAACATTCCACTTTGCCGAGGGGGTGTACTAGGTATGGGGGAAGATAATATAGAACCATGGAAGTATAACCGACCGTCAAAAAGCTGGTATTTGTATTTTCACAATATTCAGGCACATCACAAAAGTGAAGTAAGTTCATTTAGGGCTTCTTATAATCACTATCGTCCGGAAATATTAGGGCTATGCTGAAATAAAGCCACTTTTTTTCAATAGTTAAAAGTAGATCACCCAAATCAAAGTATTTCAACTCTCTCTTAGATTTTGGAAAATATCTCGCCTTTTTCGAAATGTCCTACTTCGTGATTGTTGATGCCGAAATTCTTCCCTCGATTTGTTTAGTGTGCAGCGTCCATGACGCAGATGGGGTTCCTTGGTTCTCCTCTTGTCCAACCCTAATTACGCTGTGAAAAGATATTGTGACAAACTCCACTGTAAAATATTTTACCCACAATACTGTTGAACATCACCTCCTTGAAGTCACACAAATCTCACCAGTGCACTGGGTTCTGTAAAAACATTTTCGACATTTACGAACGTCAACAGATTTTTTTTGAAAGACATGCATAATATTTGCAACGAAACTATGGAAAATACATGCACCTGTTATGACTCTGCCAAAGATGTAGATTACTCTGAATAGGTATAACAAAAGAAATTTACATATTAAAACCCTTCATACAAACTGGCTACCCAGGTTAGTGATATTTTGACATTGAAAAATGTTTTATTCAGAATACATATTTAATTTAGCTTTTAGTATTCAACATTTAGACCTTTATTTTTTTTTTATTGTTAAGCGTATTTTTGTTCTATATTATTTAAACATAATTATTATTCTTACAATATTGAGAAGTATGGATTTTGAAGAAGTTATAAAATAAGGAACTCTAAGCATACCGATCAGGGAGAGTTGTTGGCAAGATATTGTACAGTGAACTCGTGGAAAGTACACGGGAAACTCTGATATTGAACATCCAGACACTAGAATACTAGAATAGATTGCCTTTGAAAGCTAATAAGTGGTAGTGTTAGCAAGCCTTCGATAAGCGTGAAAAACTCGCTCCGTCACATCAAGGTGTTCGATTTGACCTTGTGTATGGCAGAACATACACTATAAAATTGAATACAGACACACTCCCCGGTATGCCAGCGTCTCTAGACCACCACACAACCAAAAAGAAACCTGAAATATCACGACCAACTCGTGAAAACAAACGACTCAACCTTACAGAGGCGTACAAGAAAACGTCTCCCTAAAGGAAGAAGTAAAAATAAGTAATAATAAAAAAAGTGAAAATAGCGGTAAACCAAGAGATCATGTCACGAGTGTATTTGACACGATGTTGACTAGACGGTGTCCAGCAAAAGAGAGAGCGAGAGAGAGAGAGAGAGAGAGAGAGAGAGAGAGAGAGAGAGAGAGAGAGAGAGAGAGAGAGAGAGAGAGAGAGAGAGAGTGAGAGAGAGAGAGAGAGAGAGAGAGAGAGAGAGAGAAGAAGAGAGAGAGAGAGGGAGAGAGTGGAGAAAAGTGTAACTATAGCTATCTGACCATGTCACCAAGACTCCGCCCCTCAGCAACTGCCTGGCATATGAAAAACGTGCTTCGATTAAGACGCGGGATATCTAGACCTGAAAAGCAGGGAAAAATCCGACTTTCTCCAGTAAGGTACCGAGACGAGCCAAATACATGCATTCGGGGGCGTGACACCCGCAAGCTTTCCGCGACAATTCAAGTATATAAATTCAAAGTATTAAATAATATCTTAATTTCATTTTAGACCAGGATAAGAGAAACCATCTGTAATGATGACGTCATATATGAATCAACTGAGACGACCCCCAAAAACTAAGTGATCATATTTAGCAAAACATATATCCATGGAAATGGAGTTTTCAAATTTATCAATTCATCCGAAGATATTAAAACATACACAGGACAATTTCATTGACAATCTGAGAAGTCATTTATTTTTAAACAAGGACGATATATAACGGATTTCTAAATACTCGATATATTTCACTTATACCTGGCCAAAGGTCGTACAGACGTCACATGTCGGTCAGAGGAGTTCTACAGTTACATCACAGACAAGAATGGTTACACGTACGAGTAGACAAAATGACCAACTAGATTGAAATTTTACGGTTTTAAATCTCGGCAATCCCGAAAAACACAATACCGCTCTACTTGTCTTCAAAGAGATGAGTTTTTTTAGCAAAATCATTTTAACATATTGTCCCTTACGTTTATACTCAAATGTTCATCAGTTTCATTTTCTGCTACTGCGAAGTCCAAAAGAAGGCTTGTGTATAACAACTTAGGAGTCTATTGCTCATTGTTCTCCAATTTAGCCGCAAAATTCATGTACCGTGTAATATGTTTACTTTCCACAGTCATGTTCATTTTTGCTCATTTCAAATATCCCTTCATTCTCATCACAGAGCTTTTTCAAACAATACCACTTTTCACTTATCGTCCAACCGTAAGGGGGCGTGATACCTCGTCTCACAACTATTTTTTGACAAGTCAAGATGCACAAACACATTCGATCAGTTCGATTACTCCTAGTCCGGCCCATAAACACAGTCGACCAGTTCGATTACTGCTAGTCCCACTCTGTAAGGTACGCCGTGACAGTGCGCCCTCAGACAACAGTCAACTTTTAAACCATCTTATATTTATCACGAAAAACACAATCTACGATTGCAAATTAAAGAAGGTTATGCCCTATTTCAATCTTGTAAAAGTATTAAAATTGTCCATATAGCCAAACAGATTGGGAAAACTTTGACATTTCATTACAGTCTAATACCCACTATAATAAGTTACTTCTTTTTTGTGTCTACAGCTTTGGGTTGTAACTTTTTGTTTTTCCTTGAATAAAAAAAAAGTTCGCTCGTACAGTAGTCTGAAATAAATACCAGGATGTTGCAATGTTCTTCTCTAAATCATAACACTTGGTGGCGCTATTGGTACAGATCACACTGGAACACAGCGTACTTGATGATAAAAGTGTACGTTATATAAACATCAAAAAGATTATGGACAAATTGTTCAAATTGTAACTTTAGTCCAAACACAGGCTAGCATCGCAGACATTACCCTTATATATGTTGTATACTCCTGTGAATACTAGTATATCCTCATTATTCATTATTTCTTATGTCCATCGTTAACTATAATGAAAACTCATCTGTGCAAGTTCAGTCTAAGTTAATGGATTTAACTTTGTATTGCACCGAAATTTAATTAGTTTACCAAACTTTTGAGAATTGGGGAAAATTGTCTGAAGTCACGCATGCGTCGTAACTTCAGAAAACACTAACGAAGCCAAGGTGGATACCTGGCGAAAGCTTTGGTGAGCTAATTAAATTTCGGTGCAATACGAAGTTAAATCCACTAACTTAATCGTTTAGTATGTATTTCACTGACCATTGTTGAATATTGTCAGGGATCACATGAACTATCATTAAAAACACCACTTATGTTAATCTCCATGTCTTCAACAGGATGAATGCTCCAAAGTTAAAGCCATTCAGTGAAGATGCTGGCAAGAAAAGTACCATCAACACATTTAACAAATCTATATTTCGCATAAGGTAAGATGGTTGTATAAATTGTTTAAAATTGACACCTCATACAACTTTACATTATTCAGCAGTCAAGGTTGTGCTTTAGCCAGGTACAATTAATGAAGTTATCAATGACAACAGAATAATGGTTAAAATTAAGAGAATCAGTTTCAATAGAACAGTTCGTCACGGTTGACTTGAAGCAAAAGTATTATCAAGGTGAGAGTAAAAGACTTGCCATTTTCAGTCGATGACGACGCTCTACTTGAAGATCTTTCTCCCTTTGGTTGCGAGTTTGTGAGTAGAGTCACTAAAGAAAGACTTCGCTATAATGGTAAACTTACTAATTGTTTCAACGGTGACAGAGTTGTCTACATCAAGGAACAGCCGTCCGAAGCTATTCCAAGATTTGACGTTTCTATCGCCGGATTTCCCGTGCGTATATTTTATTTCGGTCAACCCACCGTTAACGGACCGAGATCAGGTAGTGTCTCTGAATATCGAGACGATGCGAACAGCGTTGATACCGTTTCGAGAGCTGAAACCATGCAGTCGCGTGAAGAAAGTCAGCCTAATTACACGAATAACATTGAAGTAACTGTACCAGCCTCTCCCGTCGCACCTATAATTTCTGAACCAGAGCAGTTATCTGTTGGTTCTAATACTAACCAGCCCAGGGATGATACTTGTGTGTTTTCGCGCACAATACAAACGACCAACAACTCTGCACAGGCTTATTTCGAAAATGTGTCAGCACAACAGAATGTTGTTAGTGCGGATTCGCGCTCACCTTCTTTTAGTCCCAATACAACTGAAAACTTAAATGTGATTGATGAAGCACATTCTTCCTATGTCAATATCGCGACTCCATCGACCAATAAACATCAACTGCCGGCGAGAAAACAAGCCGAGACGGACACAAGCCCATCTCTACTCTCTGAGAATCAGATGCAGTCGAACCTCGCAAATGTTTCAGAGAAAAACGAACAACAAAGGCAAATGTATGTTCGGTCGAGTCCTGACGGAAGGAGGACACTGAGAAGCTTCTTTAAAGGTAAAGCTGACAGCAAACACAGAAAAAAGAGATAGTGAACTCAAACTCTTTGTACAAAGTACCAAAATGACAAATCGAACCCTGTTTTTTTTAGTTAAGTGTTAATGGACAATGTTAATATAATTTCAATTAATGTTAAAGGAATTCGTAACAAAACAAAACGTTTGAAATTTTTTCACTGGCTGAAGCAACAAAAAGCTCAAATTGGTTTACTGCAAGAGACCTATCTTACACCAGAATTAAAGTCTCAAATAGAGAAAGAATGGACAGGTTGTATCTTTCACTGCTTTGCTCAGTCTGCACAAAGTTGCGGTGTTTCTATTATTTTCAGTCAGTCCTGTGAATGTGAAATTTCAAATGAGGACATTGCTACTGATAGTGAAGGTAGATTGCTTTTTGTTAATTGTCATTTCAGAAATTCTTCATTTTCTCTTGTCAACATGTATGCCCCCAATATTATGCGTTTTCAATGAATTGAGTTACGAACAAGGATTTGGCGTACGTTGTTTCACGTTGACTTTTCAAGTAGGAAACCATGATAATATTGTTCAAAACAAACATCCAATCCTCATCCATCTGGCCACTTTAATAGTATGTACATTAATGTACATGCACGTGCATGCATTCATAAGTGCACTGGTTTCTTTCAGACAGTCAGTTAGATTCTGTTGCATTATACACATGATTTCGATGTTGGTAAGTTTTCCATGCAATTTACAAACAATACAATAAACCAAAGTTTATACAGAATAAAAAAATGTAGAATTGTGTCCTCTGTGTAACAGCTTTCACTGTCTATTTAGATGTTTACAGAACAAGACGTGTGATGTAACATAAATGCAAAGAAGAAAAGAAAACTGTGTTGAACAATAGGTACTACTGTACACATTTCAAATGTAAATGTACACAGGTCCTTTCTTTACCACTGCAAGTCATTAAAGTGCAGCTTATTAAGGCCCAGTGAGCTAAAAACGTCGTCTGTGTGATGTACATAATTTAACAATAGAGAGAATGGTTGCATTTACTTTGCAGTGCATTAATAGGGTAGCCAACCTCTTGAAGACTTTCAGCCATTTGTCTCCAATGTCATGCACTTTCTACTATGTCACATCACAATAGAAAGACGTTGGAGTTATTGTGATCACGTCGATATGCATGATAGCGACACATAGCGTGGAAGTGTTATTTTAGAGGAACCCAATGTAGCGAATCAGAAGGTATCAGGGGACACTTATACCTCAATGGATGAATATATACCTCGGAAGATTGTATCAATGCAGACACCATTGTGACTAGGAAATCTTATCAATATAAATAACATCATGACAGTTCCCCTATGTTGTCGGTGTATGCGGAATTGCTGTCGAACGTTGTGTCTAACCAAAATACAAATACTGTATATTATGTGTTTAATCTGTCCAGTGATATTTTATTTGACACTTGTGACGAACTCTACGGCTAAACATGATAACTTTTCAACGAGGAGAGACTTCATAAGGTAGGTTCAATCATAGACGTCTATGGTGTAATCCCTCCCCCCCCCCCCCAACAAACAAACTGCAGATTTTTTACCTCCCATACATGCCGTAAGGGACGAATGCTTGTTATTGTCTTTTCATCAATACGTGTGTCTGCGAACACGATCGATATCTCAAAAACTACAGCTCCAATTGTCACACGTATATCACAGGAACTGATTAGATTTTGGTACGACACATATGAATATTAATGAGCCACTTGCATAAATAATGGGGGACGTGGGTTCAATTCCTACATGTGTCACTTTGCTTTCCTCATTTATAACAAATAAATAATGGCTGATCATTGAGCAGGATGTTGAGAATAACGGCTTTAAATTACACGTAACTTAGCACACATATTATGATAAGTAATTACGTAAGCTTGACAACTGTTTCGGTAAACATACCGTGCGATATTAAGATTGTTCATAGACTCTCTGGTGGAGGGTCAATGGAATGTTTTTTATGATTAATAGATTCAGTTTTCACGTCACCCCTTTGCGCCCTCGTTGACTTTTATGCATGTCGATACAGTTATATAAACATTTGACGTCATTGTTGTTGTTGTTGTTGTTGTTGTTGTTGTTGTTGTTGTTGTTATTATTCTTGTTGCTGTTGTTGCTGCTGCCGTTGTAGTTGTTGACTTGTTTTAAGTGTTTGATTGCTTGAATGTTTGTTTTTTGTAACAGTAACTGCAAAAATATGAACTTATACTACACACTATCATAAATTATGTGAAAGTACAGAACATTCGATATATCTATACATGTATTTCGCATTTATGTTCGATATTATAAATAATCTTTGCTTGTTCAATTCACTCTTCTTTATTCCCTTTGCACGATTCACCTATATAATACCAGTCCTCCATATCTCTGAGTCAAATCAAGCAATCTTCACTTGCTAATTGTCTGTGTCTTATGCAACAATTGAAAACCGTCCCTTACGGGAGGCATTCAGTTTACATGTGGGAGTTCATCGGTTACGTAATCCTACGTGCATATTATATACACAATAATGTAATACTAGTACTATGGGTAGCCACTTTTCCCTACGACGCAGAATATATCAGCCGTGCAGAACAATTGATATTCGATTGTATACATCTCGAAACTAAAGAGTTATTGTAAGTCTATTTGTCACTCAGTGATTTTTCACATTTGAACACATTGTAAACCACACCCTTATTCACCTCGCACAGAATTTCTTGTGTGACTTTTACACGTAACTGCGCAGAATCGAAATTGTTATATAACAAATGTTAGGCTGACATGAATATTCTCTATTGATGACATGTGATGATTATTATCTTTGAAATCAATTAATTAATTGATATGCAGATACCTTCACTTTGCAAATATCATAACTTGTGGTTTCCATTTACAGGCAAAACGAAAACTTATATTATGATGTATACCAGCCCGAAGACCACACAAAGGAAACAAATAACCGAAGTATACCGTTTGACATCAGGCAGAAATTCAACTTTTCAAAAGAACATGACGATCCTATAGGATTCATAAATGAAATAAAAGAGAGACTGGCGGTACCATGGAAACAAAATATTACAAACAGAGACAATATCAGGTCAGTGAACATCAAAGCAAACGTATATGTATTGTGCGATTATTTCGTGTCTGCCTGCCTGCCTGTCTGTCTGTCTGTCTGTCTGTCTGTCTGTCTGTCACGTCCGCCTCTGTCTGTCCATCCCCATGCATACATGCATGCGTACACGCACGCACGCACACACACACACACACGCACGCACGCACGCACGCACGCACCCATCCATCCATCCATCCATCCATCCATCCATACATACATACATATATACATACATACATACATACATAGTTAAGTCTCCCTAGTTTTTTTATCTAACAGTGTTTTCAAAGGACTTCACATTCCAGGTACAATACCTACTATAAGATTAACAATTCTTTGGATACTATAGGATATAAAATGTAACAAGGCATACACGATAGATAGATAGATAGATAGATAGATAGATAACAGATAACATACTATTGCAAGCAGCCACATAGGTGGGTGTAGACTCTGTCTACATAATCGATCTCCCCCAACTTAATACTTTAACTCTTATACAGACACCAATTTTTCAAATCTGGAGTAAAGACAGAATTTTATATGAACACTCGGGAAGATAAAGCTGGAGAACGGCTGAATCTTACCACAAGGAACTTAACCGTTGACTTATCACGTGATTTTTATAGTCAAATCTTACTAAAGGTAGGTTTAATTTACAATACTCAAAATGAAAAGTAGTTTATTTTCTGCAAAGAAATTTGACCTATTGGATATAGACTTTGAAGGGCCATATACACATTCAAGGTTTAATGAATGTGCACAGTTTGGCAACTCGTCCTAATTTCTAACGTATTTTCTATATGACTTGTTTAAGTTTTCCTCTTTAAATGCAAGTATATCTTTGTAGTATTTGATAAGTGATGGCTGAAATGTGAAGACAATATGGATAATTACTGCTTCACATTGATTGGTTATTATTGTCGAGTTAGCATTTCGTTAAAGGAGAACTCCAGGAAATAAAGATATTTAAAGATAAACTTTGGGTTCTGAAAAGTCGTTTCATGATTTCATGTCACATAATTTTCGCTCTGTTGCCAAGAAACAGCGACTTAAGTCTTTTCCATCTCTATTATTACACCATAGCTAGGTCACGGGTCTTAGCAGACATGACTATTTATTGTGTGTACACTGAATATTCATGGACCACGTGACTAGTCATGAATATTTGGTGTGTATCAATTCATGTCTGCTTAAATTCATGAGGCTATGGTGTACAACTGAAAGAACAATATGGTGAAATATTTTGTGTTTTTTGGCAACCAATATGTGATATGAAATCGTGAAATGACTCTCTAGAAGCCAAGGTTTATGATTTCAAAATATATTTATTTTCTAGACGGATGTTCCCCTTTCATTGGTTGTATTAATGTCACGTTTATATTTAATCAATTCGTAGGGACGACGTGAACCATTTCAAAAGACAAGACCGAAGACATGTAGTATTGTTGGAAGTAGTGGTATCTTACTGAACAGTAGATGTGGTTCACAAATAGACAAAGCTGATGCAGTGTTTAGGTAAGTGTATATACCGTTATACTCTTAAAGAGAATACGAAACATGACATGACATGTACAGGTAAATGATATGAGAATTTATCACAGGTGAATATGTATACTGATAAGAATACAGTCGTCCAATATGAATCCCCCCGGTAGACGTAGTAGTACTTTATATAGCAGTACTCCTGAAAGCATCTCCTTCGTCAATCTGATTAAAATCTGATGACAGTGGTGAAAGCGGCTAGATGTCTTTATTTACCTCTATTTCCATCGTGTTGTGACATTTGTTTTGTTAGGGTACAAATGTCACAACACATGAAAATAGAGGCAGCTTTCAACACATCATATTTTAATCAGATTGCTCCTTCGAATTCTTTAATATTTCACCACCTTCCTAATGAACTGACTATTGCGATAATATTGTCAAGAATTGCTTGTAATATTGATGATACACTATTCTGCTTTACACCACTTTTAATTAATTTCAATTTTTCTTGTTTAATAGGTTGAATGCTCCAAAGTTAAAACCATTCAGTAAAGATGCAGGCAACACCAGTACCATTAACACATTTAACAAATCTATATTTGACAAAAGGTAAGATGATTTATTTAGCCCTCCCCCCCGTAACAGATTTACACTGTTCAGCTTATTGATGATGCACTTGAATGTACTAGTATAGATTAAACAAATTTTCCGAGTGTTAGGTTGTTAACTAATGTTGATATCTAATCCCTAACTGAACTAAACTAAACTATAACTGTTTTGATTGATGACACGTCCTTTGCATATATGATTCTCAACAGGATGCAAATAAAATCATGGATATGATGGAAATTTACTTCGTCGCTTCCACGAGCGTGAGGTACTACCAAACCAAAGAGACAATAGAGATTTAATTTGGCAGCACGACTTTTTTTACATCTCGCATTAGGCTTTGTTACTTAAAGCAAGCAGATACAATAATACATTTTATCTCACTGTGAACACAAATCAATATCACTGTTGGATTGAACAAGGTAGATTCAAACACAAATACAAAAGTTTGTGTTCACAGTCGGATAAAGTGTAATATTTAATGTGCATGAGCGCTATCTATGCCTGTAGTTTGTGTAACACCATGCAGCCTAATTGAAACTCTACAACCTTTCTAGTTTGGTAGTATTTTCCGAGTTGTGTCGGTGTTACTTCATGAAATGGCTTCAATTCTTCCTCACTGTTTATTTGCGTTAGTATCAATGTTCACAACTTTCTGTTGTTGTTTTGCCGACAAGAAGATTGTTCTGAAGAGTGAATTTTCCATGTACTCTTTAACCGTATGGTATTTAATTTTAATTTAATTTTTAGATATTCTGTACTGAAAACATATTGGATTAAAAAGAGATTTGTCAAAGAAATTAAAGAAACTGTTGCAGGTGGTTTTCTGTGTATTTCTATGCATGCGACGGATAAAGTGCCTCAGATAATAACACAAGGGATAAATCTATTACGTAAAGATGGTGTAAAGATTTTGATCATGCATCCACTTCATCTGAATGCAATGAATGAAGCCTGGAGGCAGTGGGGATTGAAGAAGTTCATAACATCAGGTAACTAATTCTATATCTTTGTTTTTTTTATTTCAAATTTAAAGTAGATGCTATGGCCTATATTACACCATAGACGGTGAATGTTCGCTGCGATTACACCTATACCGCTATTTGTGATGGAAACAACAACAGATTGGATATTCTAGACATATATTCATGGGACAATGCATACTAGAAAGCAGGGGAGAATTTCCGAATAATGACCAAGAACAAAATAAATCAAAACAAGGTCTATTTGCGAAAAAAACAACACAGGTAAAAACAGGTATGCTCTGATTGAGATATTTAAAAGCTGATGTACCGGCCTGAGGTTACATGTTTAATAACAATAAACGTGTTTCTGCGTTATCATTAATTATTACTACTTTTGTTGATGCAGGACTTTACATGACGTCAGTGGCAATTGACCTTTGTGATGAAGTTGAACTCTATGGATTCTGGCCAATGGACTATGGACCTGATGGTCAGAAAGTACGATTTCATTATTATGATGATGTGGGGAAAATAAAAACACATGACTTTTCGCTAGAGTTTTTGCTATTAGTGGAACTTCATCGACTTGGAGTCATCAAGTTAAACATTAATCCATGTACATGACAATGAATAACTTTTAAAAAGGCGAGATCATTATGACATTTACGAAATCAGAAAGGACAGTTTCTCAAGATCCGTTTGAGGTATACTGAATTCCGTCTTGTACGCCGAACAGTGGGAGTTCACTGCGTCCAACTGCTTGTTCACAGCAACATGTTTTGTTTATATATTAAGAACTATTTAAATGTACTGTAAGCTGCTTTGTATGTGTTGTATGTATGTATGTATGTATGTATGTATGTATGTATGTATGTATGTATGCACGTCCATGTGTATGTTTTAATGTACGTGTGTATGTGTGTATGTATATATATATATATATATATATATATATATATATATATGTATGTTATTTTTATGTATGTTATTTGTATGTATGTATGTATGTATGTATGTATGTATGTATGTATGTATGTATATATGTATGTATGTATGTATGTATGTATGTATGTACGTACGAACGTGTGTGAATGTATGTATGTATGTATGTATGTATGTATGTATGTATGTATGTATGTACGTACGTGTGTGTCTGTGTGTGTGCGTGCGTGCGTAAAGGGGGAAGGTAGCTTCACACATCAACTATTTATACTGTGTGCACAGTGTGGTTTAGTTTGTTGAAATAAAAGTTTCTGTTTGCTGTGTAATGGTACTTGGCATGGTTTCTTGAGTGTTCATGCATTCAATTTAATATGCAACATTTCGAACCTTTCCTTCCTGCATACTGGTTTGGTATTTGCCATCCTTGATAATTCCCTTTGTAGTTGACCTTGTTACCTCAAACACACCCTGTGAAGGTTGGAGCAACATGTCAAAGTCATGACAACATTGGAGAGCTTCAGCAAAGGAATATGTGGGTGACTTATTCCAATGTATTATCTTGTCTCAAGTGTAGGCGTAATGTAATTTTTTCGTACATTCTTTTCCCTCTGAAGGGACACCATCCTCAGTCATTTTGTCGTGCTGAATCTAAGGAAAGTATTAAAGTATAGGAAAGTAAGTGTTCAAAGTCCAATGCAGGATTTATTCCATGAGGTATGGTAACACTTATGTCTAAATTTATTGTGAAAAATTACTCAATTCTTAAGTATCTTCAGGCTGCAGTATGTAACCAATAACAACTACAGGGCAGTTAACCTTTTGCCATAGCATGGAATATTATACGTATGTCATACAATTGAAACCATGATCCAACCTCGAGCCGTTAAATTGGCAATGTAGATGAAAAATGTAAATTTTAATTGATAAATTGAAATTTTAATTGATAGAATAACTTTGCTATGTTGTTCTAGACGATTGTGAAACAACATATACACCAAGTCCACATTCGGTACTCCTCAAGTATACTAAAAGTACACACAAATATGCTGTTGCTATCGGTTCGTTAATGGTATTCTCTTTCGATATAGCAACTTAACTTCTAGCAGGGAATTAGCTAGCAAGAGGTACTCTCAGAATCACTGCACAGGGACTAGACCAAAATATGACTACAAGATGATTTATTGTTCAGCACTGGCTCAAACACCACTTCAACACAGGTTCGGGAGATATAAAATCTACCCAACAAGTCCCAAGCTCCTATCCATCACTCCACCCATCTCTCCATCTAGTTACAATAGTTATCCTATCTTATAGCCCAGAAAAGGGGCGTTTCTCGATACGCAAAGCATATTAATATCACAACACAATTCTTATTCTAAATCTGCATCCGGCGTCAAGAGACGTTTCAAACATCCGATGTCTCTAGAGTTGAAAGCTCATCCAATGGTTCCCTTTGTTTCAAGCCCAGCACTCTAACTTGAACTTGACATTATCACTAACAAAAGCTATTCAAACATCACCGGAGATTAGGTTTTTAGGCACTTATTGTTCTCGCTACTGATAGCTTTTTCCATTGTTTCGTTCAATTGTATTTTTTTGTTATTCATGTGTCTTTGTACTTGATTGGAATGTACTCTTTTGTAGTTATAATTGTGTGTTGGTTTTGCTAAAGTGCTTGGCCAAAAGACAATAGGAGCCATTATATCGATATGTTTGGCCATAGCTCGTTGAATCATTTTCTTGTTCAAGACTGTAAATATACTTTCATGTCAAAATCGTTACATTCTAGTTTTAAAATTGTAAATATATCTTCATATCAAAATTGTATGTAACAATGCTAAAGGTTTGTGATGGTACTTACCGGAAGTAATTTGAAGGGGTTAGTGCGAAAATGACCTAATGACGAAATGCTGTCTTGAGAAACTGGTCAAAAACATATTTTCGGTTTTAAGCGCTTGTGACCCTAAGTCAAATTTAAATCACGAATTTTGCCCATCATCAGTCTTCAGATATTGCGTAATTACCACATTATATGAAATTTGTCGGAATCTGCCATTCTTCATTTCATATATTGCCCAATTGCCAAAATACATTAATTATGCAATTAGTCAATAGCTTAAAACAATTCATCAACAAGCTTTGTAGGATATTTTTGCTTTGTTATCATCAATGCATGTACCAAGTTATATGAACATTGAGGCTTGTGTTTAAAAGGTATTGCCTGAATACAGAAAACATTAATAATGCTAATGTTACATTAATATTCATTGTATGTTTACCGAAACCGAAACAGTTCTTGCCATTAACATAGCAAAGACATGTAGCAAGTTTCATTACAATTAATGCAGTAAAGATCTCATGTTCAGAGACAGAGCGCTCGGCAGACAGAAAGACAGTGACAGTGACTAGACAGGATGACAGAGACAGGCAGAAACAAGTTAAGCGGGCAGACAAACATACAGAGACATATACACATAGACAATAGCATAACATAACCCTTCCTTACGGAAATTAAGACAGTGGTGACGTGTAAAATTATTTTTTACTAATCATGAACAAGATAATAAGACTAGATAATATAAAGGTAAATGTGTTTTTGCATTTGCCTTGTTTATTTATGATGGATTTATTATACAAAAACTTATATTTCGGTAAATGAATTTTATATAATAATGTGATCATATTTGGTTAACTGATGGCGTTTACTATTAGTATTTTTAAAGCAAGATAATATAAATATTCTGAATTTGTCAATTTGTTATATAATAACGTTTAAAATATACGATGTCAGCGTAGTTAATATGCAAATTAAAATAACTGATATACTTGGCCATTGTTTATCATGTAACAACATGTATTATTGCAATACTAAAGCATTTACTTCCATACCTGAATTTGGAAATATTGAAGCTAACCTTTTCACACCTCCAGTTTTGTCAACACTTCCCATAAATTTGGATCATTCTGTCAGATCCAGTTTACACTAAAGAAGGACAAGTGATTTATTCCAAACACGACACTTTCTCAATCAAATGTGGAAGCAGAAAACTTGTGTATGAAAAACCCCTTCTACGGCGTCTTCGTCAAAATAGGGTATTGTAGTAGAAATAGTGGTTTATGTTTATTTCATTGAAATTTGATTGCTATAAAACTATTACCATGTAAAATCATTAGAGTAGATACAATTATTCGCATTTTGCTATGTTATGCCTTGATCTTGACCTTGACCTGTGATATATAAAAGGTTAATCCAGAATCAATAGAAATTTGCATACTGTCAACTGTTAAACAATAGTTCAGCCAAGACGGCATGGAAAAATGAGTCCAATTATTTATAATTTGCTTGAGATTGTATAATTCACTTTTATTATGCTGGCAGCCATTTTGAAAAATTCAACTTCCAAAACAGTAAAAAATACAATAAAAATATCCATATAATGGCTAAGAGATGGACATAGAATGACAAAAATATGTAAAAGCATTAACCCATCCTCCCACCCACTAACCCACCCATCCACCTACCCACCCACCCACATTTTTTGAAGCCATAATGTTATCTCTTTGAAATGTTCCACGTGTCAGACGGATGTGTCGTCATGTACACTGATCTATGTTTAACTTGATAACCCCAAGTCGATGAAGTTCCACCAATATCAAAAACTCCACCGAAAAGTCATGTATGTTTATTTTTTCTACATCATCATAATAATGAAATCGTACTTTCTGACCATCAGGTCCGTAGTCCAGTGGCCAGAATCCATACAGTTGAACTTCATCACAAAGGTCAATTGCCACTGACGTCAAATAAAGTCCTGTAATTAAGAGGAATACCATTCAATTACTGATTCTTATCATATAAGGAACTTTATAGCCTGGTAGCCATGCTTCAAAAATCTACATAAGACCACACATATTCGGTTGGCCGCACGTGGAGTGGTTATTGAGCTACTGACTGTGAATTCGTTCCTATTTTCTATCATGAAGTACTGTGACATCCCTCTTCCACGGTCAGTTTGTTGTCTCTGCATGTTGTGGTTTCCATGCATTCTTCTGTTTGTGATCACCAGTATCGATAATCACTACATCTGACGGCAACAAACATTATGTCGGTAAAACAAGTTTGATAGTCTGAAAGGGCGTTCCCTGCCAAGTACAGCAGCTCGTGAGACCATAAATGACCCGTTAATGTGTAACTGGAATGATGTCGGTTAGGAACACAAGTGAGCAACTAATTAATCATTCGTTCACATTTGAGAAAGTACAACATTGTGTTTCAGTCTTGTTATGTGTCACTAGTATGCAGGGGGTATAGCATATACTTTGAAATGATAAAGAATACCGACATATTAAATTGTAAATTGCGGAATGGGTTACCTGATGTTATAAACTTGTCCACTCCCCAAGGCCTCCATGCTTTATTCATTGCATTCATAGAATGGGGATGCATTACCAAAAGTTGAACACCACGTTTACTTAATAAATTTATCCCCCGTGTCACTATTCTGGGCACTTTCTTCTTCGTATGTATAAAAAAACACAGAAAACCACCTGCAACAGCTTCTTTCATTGCCTTCACAAATCTATTCTTAGCCCACTTTGTCTTCAGTAAAGCATACCTGAAATCAAATATTATATAGTAACTCCCAGTTCATTCATCCATCCATCCATCCACCCACCCGTCCATCCATTCATTTATCTATCAATGTAAAGCATTTTGTTATGTTACAAACAAACAAAAAATGTCTTCATTGAAACATACATATAGATTTAAAGTGAGTAAATACTATAGTCAGTGGTTGTCGACATTGATGTATGTCGTGAAGAAAACGAATACGACATTCATAACTAGACTCAACATCAAGCAGTGCCCATTGTCCTTACAGAAAACCAATCATTGAAATAACTCTAACAAGAGAGTATGTAGATGATATTGCGCATATCTTTCAATGTTTTTTTTGGTTTTCAAGATATGACATGGCCAAAGTCAAGCAATTTCTTGCATATCATAGAAAGGATAAAAATGAACCGTAGCTTAAGTCCCCCACTGGAAAATTACATGACAGACTTTTGAAAGCCCAAGATTAAAGCAAGAACAAACTATGGAACTAAGTTACCAACAAGGAATATGTCTCACTGATACACAATTTCGTAGCCGCGACTTTAGTAGGAGATTGAAAATGGGCATGGATAGAGCATGTTACTGACTATCACGGCTTGTGAAGCATTTTACAAGTATTAGGCAAAGCAGTCACAGTCAAGTTTTAGAAGTTTCTTTAACTACATGTATTAGTATTTTCTAATATGTATAGACAGTTCAACATTGCAAAGATGACAATTCCAAACAATTCATCTTACCTTTTGCGAAATATAGATTTGTTAAATGTAGTAATGGTACTTTTCTTGCCTGCGTCTCTACTAAATGGCTTTAACCGTGGAGAATTTACCCTGTCGAAATCGAAAAAGATTAAAGACGAGTACGAGATTGTAGAAGTTAGTGGTGGTTTACTTACAACCCTACTTCCAATTTTTCACAACATTGCGATGATGGTGTGTGGAAGAACGTTGTCATTGGACTAAGAGGAGGGAATCAGTCCGAAACGGCTGCAAAATGTCATACTCGTATTGCCTGGTTATGAGGGTACAAGTACACGTGTATTACTTCGAGGGATGTTACGTAGCAACTATTTGCCTAGACTGCAGAAAGGCGAGGGAGGAGATGCTACATACTATCACTATATGAAACTATGTTTTATAACATAACTAAGATGTCCTCAGAGGTGAAATGCAAAGTGAATAACATTTCCTTTGCTATAATATTATGTTTCTTTCCTAAAGGATATAACGGTATATACACTTACCTAAACACTGCATCAGCTTTGTCTATTTGTGCACCACATCTACTGTTCAGTAAGATACCACTACTTCCAACAATACTACATGTCTTCGGTCTCGTCTTTTGAAATGGTCCACGTCGTCCCTACAAGTTATATAAATTGCTGTCAGAAAGACTGACATTTCAATTTTACGCAGCATTTATCTATATTGTCTTCACATTTCAGCCATCACTAACCAAATACTAGAACGCAATACGTACCATAAAATGTAGTCTGACCTTGGGAGCCAAATACAAATAGAAAGTGCTTAAAGCTTTATGCATGTTATCTAGACAGCACGTTTCGTGTGCATGTGGGATCCCAACTTTTTACGAACACATTTTCTTTTTTGTCCGTGAATTAAAACATACCTTTATTAATTGATTGTAAAAATCCCTTGACAAGACAAATGTCCAGTTTCTTGTGGTAAGACGTAATCGTTCTCCAACTTTATCTTCTCGGGCGTTCATATAAAATGCCGTTTTAACTCCAGATGCGGAAAAATGGTGTCTGTGAAAGAGTTCATTATTTGTTAGATATTGTCAACGTACAGTGTGTTTGGAAACATTTATTTCATATAGCATGTATATTTTGAAAATGGTCGTACAAACCCAAACACACACACATACATACATACATACATACATACATAATACATACATACATACACACACACACACATACATACATACATACATACATACATACATACATACATAGTAATGCATAAAGAACTCGTGAGACAGTCCAAATAAGATATAATCCGACGTTTCGAATAAAAATTCTTTTTCAAGGTATTGAAAGGCAAGACATATTAGGTAAACACTTGAATGTCTTGCCGTTCAATACCTTGAAAAAGAATTTTTATTCGAAATGTCGGATTACATCTATTTATTCGGACTGTCTCAAGAGTTCCTTATGCATTTCTTCGTACTACAGCCCTATATTTTATTATATTTTTTATATATGTTTATTATAGTTGTTTCATATTATATATTATTTTCATATATATTTTTACATATATATTTTTTAAATTTTTTACTACATATATATTCTTTTTACATACACACACACATACATACATACATACATACATACATACATACATACATACATACACCACATTCATGACATTAATCGCACAATACATGTTCAGTGTACATTTACCTCTACGTTCACTCACCTGATTTTATCTCTGTTTTTAATGTTGTGTGTCCATGGTACCGTCTGCATTATCGTTCGTTTGATATCATTTATAAAACCTAACGGGTTGTTATGTTCCTCTGACAGGTTGAACTTCTGCCTGACGTCCTCTGGTATACGTTGGTTATTTTCTTCTTGCCAGTGTTCTTGTCTGTTTGAAGTCAATGAACGAAGCATGAAAAAAAGCGCCTTTTAAATCTGGCACATCGTCATTGCAAGTACTGAATTTCTCACAGGCTTTTACAGTGAAGTGGTGTCATATCTCTGATATTTTCTTAACATTCTATGACCATAACCATTTTTATTGTCACCCTTTCTGATTTTTCCTTGTCTACATTTCGTTATTGTTCAACTCGTGACAATTTCAGAGTTAAACTGGAGCCATGCTGTTGATATGGCATTAAGCGTAATGTCATATCATATATCATATCACATCATATCATTACATATATCATATCCCATCTCGCCATGTCATGCCATGCCATGTCGTATCTCGTATCGTCTCGTCTCGTCTCATCAAAGTGGGTCTAATAAAAAGTTAAAAAAGCGGTTCGAACTACTAACAACACTGGCCCGTACCTATTCATTCTTTCAGTACAATTAAACGGTATCTACCTTGTGAATAAGTGAATAAAGATTCCAACTTGAACCTACTCTTTGTCGAAAGGTCATGTGTAGCTGTATAGTTACTCACAAGTGTAAGATAAAATATCAAACTATACAATATAATATACAGTACGCGTATTTTGGTGACACAGAACATTCGACAGCAATTCCATACATATCCACACCGTATGGGGCGTGCCATGATAATGCCATCAATATTTTTTTATATTCACACCATTGTCTAGATCGACAAATTCCATCGCACAATACATGTACAATGTACATTTACCTTAATGTTCACTCACTTGATTTTATCCCTGTGTGTAATGTTATGTGTCCACGGTACTGTCTGCATCATTGTTGGTTTTATATCATATATAAAACCTAACGGGTTGTTATGCTCCTCTGAAAGATTGAACTTCTGCCTGATGTCCACTGGTATACTTTGGTTATTTTCTTCTTGCCAGTGTTCTTGTCTGTTTGAAGTCAATAAACGAAGCATGAAAAAAGTTTAAGAGTTAAACTGGAGCCATGCAGTTGATATGGCATTAAGCATCATGGCATATCATATCATATCTTGTATCGTCTCGTCTTTTATCGTATCGTATCGTCTCGTCTCATCAAAGTGGGTCTCATGATCTATGAGCTGATAAAAAAGCCAAATGGCGGCAAGGTACTTTAATCAAACACCGTAGGATGAACAATGTACTTGCTGGAAATTAAAGCATTGAAATTCAATTTCATGAATATTATTTACTAACAGACCCTGAAATTCTATGGTCTGTAGTGAAACAAAGAATAATATATATATATATATATATATATATATATATATATATATATATATATATATATATATATATATATATATATATACGGGGAAACACTCCAGTCTCCCATTCTCTTTGTCCAATATGACATTGATAAGAACGTGTTTACCTAGATGCAGATTTGAAGTTTAACCTGTTGAGAGACCATTACAAATGGTCGCGGCATTTGCATAAAGTACCAAAGCATCATTTACAATTACCAAGTTGACATTAATAGCAGTATAGGTCACTCGCTTTATCAAGTCTTACGAAAATGGTAAGACTTGTAGTGGAATGGAAAACTGTATACGAGACGATATGTGTGGTATGAACTGGAAGTTTGGAACATAGACTTTATTTATCAAAGCCCTGGCGACTTCGGCCAAAGGCCTCAGTCCAAGCCCAGAGCCAGGAGTAGAGTCCCTCACCCCAAGGCCAGAAGTCGAGTTGACTCCCTAACCCCAAGGCCAGAAGTCGAGACGAGTGACTTAAATTATACAAATCACTGATACAGGAAAACTTGGAATGTCTATTGTCTAACCATAACTATATGTAAATTACGTGGTGTCCGTGAATTTGAAACAAAAGGAAGCCTTGGGGACTATTGTTTTCCAGCCACGCTATCTTTTAAAATACTAAACATATAACGCCATGACATTCTTCCGTCTTGACTAAAATGTGATGCCCGCATCACTAAACTCTCTTATTCTCAGGGGAAATGATTGCAATACCTATTGAAACGAGATTTATAAAAGCACGTCTAAATTATTGTCTTGACGCCAATGTCAGGTATTGCAATAATAAAATTCTCTCCAACTGGATGTCTGGCGACATGTATATTAAAACAGCGTCATGTCTGAACCCAAACACGGTAATTACAAATTCATGACACGCTATTATGTAACATCATATAAACAGAACTCGTCACTTTTATAATGACAAGCAAATAATACTTGACTACTTTGCCTCATTTCATTTATCACGGAATACATTTTTTCAATATAGTGAACAACGTAACTACCCGTGCATCAATGCTATGAAAATGAATATGAATTTCAATACTGGCTAGCAAAGTAAGTAAGTGGGAATTTAAGGGCAGCTATCCATTATATCCTGTGGCAATCTTACAAGTGGCCCAAGTACGGTAATTAGCATGTCAATTACACCTCAGACCACTATAGAAAAACTTTCTACAGTGGTCTGGGGTAGCGCGAATTTTCTCAGCCACATTACACTGTTGACACATGTACATGTATCAAATACGTTTTAACTGTAAAAAGCGGTTCGAACTACTAACAACACTGACCCGTACCTATTCATTCTTTCAGTACAATTAAACGGTACCTACCTTGTGAATAAAGATTCCAACTTGAACCTACTCTTTCTCGAAAGGTCATGTGTAGCTGTATAGTTACTCACAAGTATAAGATAAAATATCATTGGACAAACTAAACATATAATATACAGTACGCGTATTTTGGTGAGACACAACATTCGACAGCAATTCCATACATATCCACACAGTAGGGGGCGTGCCATGATAATGCTATTTTGGCAGCGCCTGTCAGTTGAAATTTTCCCTTTTTATCTACTACCCGCGAAGTACTACATGTGTATTTTTGCGCGGTAGAAAAACAACAACACTACGCCCTCTTGTCCTACGTTATCGGCTTGCAGAAGGCGGTTCAAATTTCTTTCTTTCAACCTCTTCTTTATATCGTAGGTATCGTCAATCAAGGTATGAGTTTCATAATTTCAGTTCGCCTTTTGCCAATGCGAAAGGGTCATGTGAGAACGCTTTACAATGTACATTGTGTATCCCTCCGCCATGGGTAGGTATTGCTCATGAATATTGATCTGAGGTTAGAAGGTCACGCCTTAATAACCAATCACGTTGGCGACATACGTAACTTTATAGCCAATTCTGATACTGATCACCAATTTGCAAATAACATTTACTAGTATATTCAATTCCCGGGAACTAACAAGCCTATGCCGTTGATAGCATAGTTATTTTAATGAAAAACGGGGAAACAGCAAAATGATAGAGATATACACAGGCCAGTAACCAATGAACATGAATACATGACAGCCATGCAGGACGTGTATTCAGACTCCCGTGAATGAGCAAGCTTATACTCATAACCGAACATAAATTATGTTGATTATGTTCATGTGTATAAGTTAATTCAGAAATGGATGAAATTTTATGGAAGTTTAGAATGGTGTTGACACATACATGCCATTGATTGACAATTTAGCATGCATTTGCCATTAGAAACCTGGTTAGTGATTGTGGTACGTAAGGCTGGGGTCAGAATTTACGGCAGGGGGGCGACCTCGGGTGGTCAAAAAACTGTTGCAGCCCCCCCCCCATTCGAGCTCGCACTCTCAGAAAGTGTCATCCCCGAAATGAGCCCAATAATGTCATGAATATAATTATTCGCATTTTGCTATGTTGTGTCTTGATCTTGACTTTGATCTTGGATATATAAAAGGTTAATCCAGAATCAATGGCAATTTGCATACTGTGAACTGTTAAACAATAGTTCAACCAAGACAGCATGGAAAAATGAGTCCCATTATTTATAATTTGCTTGAGATTGTATAAGTCACTTTTATTATGCGGGCAGCTATTTGGAAAAATTCCACTTCCAAAACAGTAAAAATAAAATTAAAAAAGCCTTATAATGGCTAAGAGATGGATATAGAATGACAAACATATGTAAAACCATTAATCCATCCACCCACTCATCCACTCATCGACCAATCCACATTTTTGAAGCCATAATGGTATCAGTTTGAAATGTTCCGTGTTTCAGACTGATGTGTCAAGTACATTGATCTATGTTTAACTTGATAACCCCAAGTCGATGAAGTTCCACCAATATCAAAAACTCCACCGAAAAGTCATGTATGTTTATTTTTCCTACATCATTATAATAATGAAATCGTACATTCTGACCATCAGGTCCGTAGTCCATTGGCCAAAATCCATACAGTTGAACTTCATCACAAATGTCAATTGCCACTGACGTCATATAAAGTCCTGTAATTAAGAGGAATACCATTCAATTACTGATTCTTATCATATAAGGAACTTTACAGCCTAGTAGTGGCCATGCTTCAAAAATCTACATAAGACCACATATATTCGGTTGGCCGCACGTGAAGTGGTTATTGAGCTACTTTGCTTTCCATCATGATGGTTGTGGACCGTGAATTCGCTCTTATTTTCTATCATGACATGAAGTACTGTGACATCCAATTCCACGGTCATTTTGTTGTCTCTGAATGTTGTGGTTTCCATGCATTCTTCTGTTTATGATCACCAGTATCGATAATCACAACATCTGACGGCAACAAACAGTATGTCGGTAAAACAAGTTTGATAGTCTGAAAGGGCGTTCCCTACTAAGTACAGCAGCTTGTAAGACCACAAATCACCCGTTAATGTGTAACTGGAACGAGATCGGTTAGGAACACAAGTGGGCAACTAATTAATCATTCGTTCACATTCGAGAAAGTACAACATTGTGTTTCAGTCTTGTTAGGTGTCACTAGTATGCAGGAAGACATAACATATACTTTGAAATGATAAAGAACACCGAAATATCAAAATGTAAATTGTGGAATAGGTTACCTGATGTTATAAACTTGTCCACTCCCCAAGGCCTCCATGCTTTATTCATTGCATTCATAGAATGGGGATGCATTACCAAAAGTTGAACACCACTTTTACTTAATAAATTTATCCCCCGTGTCACTATTCTGGGCACTTTCTTCTTCGCATGTATAAAAAAACACAGAAAACCACCTGCAACAGCTTCTTTCATTTCCTTCACAAATCTTTTCTTAGTCCACCTTGTCTTCAGTGAAGCATACCTGAAATCAAATATTATATAGTAACTCCCAGTTCATCCACCCATCCATCTCGCCATCCATCCATCCATCCATCTACCCACCCATCCATCCATTTATCCATCCATCCATCCATCCATCCACCCACCCACCCACCCATCCATCCATTCATCCATCCACCCATTCATTTATCCATCAATGTAAAGTATTTTGCCATGTTACAAACAAGCACACAAACAAACAAACAAACAAACAAACAAACAAACAAACAAACAAACAAACAAAAAATGTATTCAGTGAAACATACCTATAAATTCAATTATATATAATCCCATGAAATGAATGTTAGGTTTACGTCATAATGCTCCGAGTATGATTCCGCGCACTAATACAAATTCGAGCCGGTAGGTAAAGGTATCAAACTCATGCCACTCACAGTAGAAGATATGCACGCATTTATGTGATAAAGTGAGTAAATACTATAGTGAGTGACAACAAACAGAGTTCAAGGTGAGGGTCCTGGAATTGATGTATGTCGTGAAGAAAACGAATACGACAATCATTCATGACTAGTCTCAACATCAAGCAGTGTCCATTGTCCTTACAGAAAACCAATCATTGAAATAACTCTAACAAGAGAGTATGTAGATGATATTGCGTATATCTTTCAATGTTGTTTTGGTTTTCAAAATCATGACATTACCAAAATCAAGCAATTTCTTGCATATCATAGAAACGGGATAAAACTGAAGCGTAGCATAAGTTCCCCACTGGAAAATATCTTTGCCTTAAACCCAGGATATCGCTTCTCCAAAACACTTATTACACGCAAAATATATCATTTTGTGATACTACTAGATACAAAGTCTTAGAGCAGCAGAATGACAGACTTTTGAAAGCCCCAAGATTAAAGCAAGAACAAACTAGGGAACTAAGTTACCAACAAGGAATATGTCTCACTGATATACAATTTCGTAGCCGCGACTTTAGTAGGAGATTGAACATGGGCATGGATAGAGCATGTTACTGACTATCACGGTTTGTGAAGCATCCTACAAGTATTACTCAAAGCAGACACAGTCAAGTTTCAGAAGTTTCTTTAACTACATGTATTAGTATTTTCTAATGCATAGACAGCAAGTTCAACATTGCAAAGATGACAATTCCAAACAATTCATCTTACCTTTTGCGAAATATAGATTTGTTAAATGTAGTAAATGATACTATTCCTGCCTGCGTCATTTCTGAATGGCTTTAACCGTGGAGAATTTATCCTGTTGAAAAAGATTAAAACGAGTACGAGATTGTAGAAGTTAGTGGTGGTTTACGTACAACCTTTAATACTCCCGATTCTTCACAACATTATGATGATGGTGTGTGGAAGAACGTTGTCATTGGACTAAGAGGAGGGAATCAGTCCACTCTGTAAAATGATGTTATAAACTTGTCCACCCTGTAAAATGTCATACTCTTATTGCCTAGTTATGAGGGTACAAGTACACGTCTATTACTTCGAGGGATGTCACGTAGCAACTATTTGCCTAGACTGCAGAAAGGCAAGGGAATAGATGCTACATACTATCACTATATGAAACTATGTTTTATAACATAACTAAGATGTCTCCAGTGGTGCAATGCAAGTAGCTAAGTTTACCTAAAGTGAATAACATTTTCATTTGCTATAATATTATGTTTCTTTTCTGAAGGATATAACGGTATATACACTTACCTAAACACTGCATCAGCTTTGTCTATTTGTGCACCACATCTACTGTTCAGTAAGATACCACTACTTCCAACAATACTACATGTCTTGGGTCTCGTCTTTTGAAATGGTCCAGGTCGCCCCTACGAATTGATAAAATGCAAACAGTTGACGTTACAACAAGTTAATAAATTACTGTCAGAAAGACTGACATTTCAATTTTAAGCAGCATTTATCTATCATATCGTCTTCACATTTCAGCCATCACTAACCAAATACTAGAACGCAATACGTACCATAAAATGTAGTCTGACCTTGGGAGCCAAATACAAATAGAAAGTGCTAAAAGGGTTAGTTTCTACAAAAAGGCTTCATAAATAAGCTTATTCAATCATAATACAAATATCACACTAGTTATTCAAACGACCCTCCACAACGTTGGTGTAGGGTCTATGGTTATTCATAACATTTCAAGATGTATCACTCAATAAATCACCCGTGTAGCATTCATCATTATCATGTGATTAAAAGTTGTATTCTTCTTTAAATACACAAATAATGTCATTTATTGTGGAAATTAATCTGATATACAAGGGTTTCTGAAAGAATTTGTGACATTCGAACAACTCCGTGATTTTTGGAAAGTCGGCAATTTGTGTAAAATGATATGCAAATTAGGATGATATTTATACAGAGTATTTGTAAAATATTTCAGCACTTTTAGAAGTGCGCCGGTAAAAAATAAGAAAATATTTTGATTGTGATAATCATTATCCAATTTTGCAAAGATGTTAGTAATACAATGATTGATCCATATAAGATATCTTACCAAGTATTGGCTCATTTAATCAATTTTACACACACACACACACACACACATGAACAAACAAATAACATTTTGACGCTTAGGACACATCGTATATGTTAGAGTGTACTGATGCGGCAAGTGTTCTATTTCATATGATTTTGAATTATCTGTTAGGTGTTCAATTAAAAACACTGTATGTTCTAAATCTGAACACGTGTTCTAGTTTTCTTACTGAACACATACACTGCATTCAAAAAAATGCTACAATTAAGTGTTCTAGTATGTGTTCAATAACTGAACACATGACTCTAGAGTGTATACAGACAGACAGACAGACAGACAGACAGACAGACAGACAGACAGACAAAAATGAGCATTCCTCCTGAAGCTAGAAAAGGAATCGAAAGCTTTATGCATGTTATCTAGACAGCACGTTTCGTGTGCACGTGGGATCCCAACTTATTACGCACACATTTTCTTTTTTGTCCGTGAATTAAAACTTACCTTTATTAATTGATTGTAAAAATCCCTTGACAAGACAAATGTCCAGTTTCTTGTGGTAAGATGTAATCGTTCTCCAACTTTATCTTCTCGGGCGTTCATATAAAATGCCGTTTTAACTCCAGATGCGGAAAAATGGCGTCTGTGAAAGAGATCAATACTTTGTTAGATATTGTCTACGTACAGTGTGTTTGGAAACATTTATATTTTGAAAATGGTCGTACACCCCCCCCCCACACACACACACACATATACATACATACATACATACATACATACATACACACACACATACATACACACACACATATACATACATACATACATACATACATACATACATACATACATACATACATACATACATACACACACACACACACACACACACACCACAGTCATGACATTAATCGCACAATACATGTACAATGTACATTTCCCTTTATGTTCACTCACCTGATTTTATCCCTGTTAATAATGTTATGTGTCCATGGTAACGTCTGCATCATTGTTTGTTTGATATCATTTATAAAACCTAACGGGTTGGTATATTCCTCTGAAAGGTTGAACTTCTGCCTGACGTCCACTGGTATACTTTGGTTATTTTCTTCTTGCCAGTGTTCTTGTCTGTTTGAACGCAATGAACGAAGCATGAAAAAAGCGCCTTTTAAATCTGACACATCCTCATCGCAAGTACTGGATCTAACAACATTGTATGACAATAACCATTTTTATTACCATCCTTTGCGATTTTTCCTCGTCTAAATTTCGTTATTTAAGAGTTACACTGGAGCTAATGCAGTTGATATGGCAGTAAGCGACATGTCATATTATATCATATCATATATCATATAAAATATCATATCATAAAATATCCCATCTCATCATGTCTCGTCTCGTCTCGCCTAGCCTCGGTTAATTAGCATGTCAGTTACACCTCAGACCACTACAGAAAATTTTTCTACAGTGGTCGGGGGTGGCACGGCTTGTTTTCAGCCATATTACACTATTGACACAGGTATCAACATGCGTTTTAACTTAAAACAGCGGTTTGAACTACTAACAACACTGGCCCGTCCCTATTCATTCATTCAGTACAATTAAACCTACCTTGTGAAAGAAGATTCTAACTTCAACCCACTCTTTGTCGAAAGTTTGATCGATCGGGCATGTGTAGCCGTATAGTTCCTCGCAAGTATAAGATAAAATATCATTGGACAAACTAAACATATAATATACAGTATGCGTATTTTGGTGACGGAAAACTTTCGACAACAATTCCATACACATCCACACAGTACTAGGGGTTGTGCCATGATAATGCTATCAATAAAGTTGTTTTTTTATATTCACACCGGTGTCTGCATAGACAAAATCATCCGACTTCCTATAGAACGTCCATCCAGGGTGTCGCATCATGCACGGATGTCAGAAATGATTACACTCCTAGTGTCCATGTAGTCCTAATATAATGTGATATGCCACAGCAGAGTGTGTATGCGGGATGACTAACCGAAATCTTCGTGAGTTTGGATTCTCTGTCATACTACATTCCAAACGACACACCTCCAATGAAGGCTCACAACTCAATGAATCAATAGAAAGCACATTTCAATGTTCATACATGTAGGGGAAACGATGCAGGATTCGGAGTTATGTAGCACATTAAATTTACATTTGAATATCAAAATATGCGTTTATTACGTCTCCATACATTGTCATCCCTCTCCTTTTTTATATCTAGTACAACCCATTAATATTCATTGTGTAGAACTACTTAAAATAGACCAGTATTGTCCCGTTTGTATGTAACTACCATAAGCAATGGAAAATATCATTTCGTCGTGTCCTGTGTACCCCAGCAACGATCTGGAGGTAGGACAAACTAGATTCAGATACTACAAGTTAGTTGTTTTGTTTACGGAAAATGTCAATCGGTATAGTATCAAAATTAGGTTTGTAAGCAACGCGAAAATACGATTTCAGCTACAAGAAATGAATACGTGAACGTGTACACAATGGGACGTAACGTTTACATACATACAGACAATATCTGTTGAATACTAATTAAATATCCAATCAAGGATCAGCGCAGATCTATACAATTGAACTTCGCTCATCGTTGTTCACAGGCATGTTTGTGTTAATTGTTTAAACATGCATACATTCCCCTGCTTACGCGCCAATGTTATCTTGGCCAAAAACACTCATTTTGGTTTGCTGTACTAGACGAGACCGTGGCTGCTATTCATACGTTTTGAAATCGGCACAAACGAAAACCTATCACTGTGGTCGTTTTTTTAAAGGATACAGGTTTCAAATTCCATGGTAGTAATTTGGTACATATATTTATCATTATAGCTTTCAATTTTCCTCAAATGATTATTTCAAATGAGTTGGTATACATGTATACACTCGATAAAAAAGGGCACGAAGTCTACTATATAGGTTATTGAAGTAGCATTTCGATTTAAGTCATTTGTATATTTACAAAAAATTGATCATGTACGATATCTCAGACTTTTACATTTCGATATTAAGGAACAACAATCAAAAGAATGGTTTGTTTGCCATTATGGATAGCATAGCTAGTATTTGAATTGCCATATGCATACACAGTACAGTACAGATATATGGTGCAGGTCAGCTGTGGGCAAGGGAGTTTCGTGTTGTTGGGCATTATTTCTCTCTCTCTCTCTCTCTCTCTCTCTCTCTCTCTCTCTCTCTCTCTCTCTCTCTCTCTCTCTCACACACACCACCACCACCACCATAACATAACCTTCCATCTCGTATGGAAGGTACAAATGACAAATACAACCATAAGTACCTTAATGTAGTTAAATGTAGATATTATTGGACAATGAAATAAAATTTCACCCCCCCCCCCCCTGCAAACATCCTCATTCGCCCCATGTGTAGAAAACCATTTTGGATATTTCTAATAAATGGAAATTTAGTATATGGTACACAGCATATGAAAAAGGGTCAGTTTGCCCTTGACACCACTCTATGAGCATTGACACTTGAATGGTGGTCTGAATAAAATAAAATTTGATTAGAAAATTACAATAGGAATTTGATATAAATGCTAAAGGTTATACATCATTCTTGAACAGATTGGTATCTATATGTCCAATACTAGAAAAACTCAGAATACGTTGTCCTAAACAAGACAAGGTCACACATAAGTGTTCTAACAGAAACCTAACCTGTAACAATATTGGTGTACACACTTTAATGCTGTAGTATTTTCCTGTGTATTAAACTACTGAAGTCATTCAGCAATTGTTGCTTGGTCTTGAAAATGGAAATCAAGGTCAAAGTCTGGCTTGAACATAATGGTGTCTTTGGGTACAGATTTCTTAAAATGGAGTTCAAGGTCTAATTCACCAAAAAAAGTTTACTTCTGATCATATGGTACATGGGTGTAGACACTTGAATTGAGCCTGTTCCCTTAAGTTGATATGTTTTACCATGGAAATCAAGGTCAAAGTCTGACTTGAACGTAATGGTGTCTTTGGGTACAGATTTCTTAAAATGGAGTACAAGGTCTAAATTCACCAGAAAAAGTTTACTTCTGATAATATGGTACATGGGTGTTACTGTAGACACTTGAATTGAATCTGTTCCCTTAAGTTGATATATTTTACCATAGACCTGAATTCAACTGGATCTATCGATTCTATATTGTGCATGACAGAAATAAATCTGAATTCTTCACACATGTACATACAAAATGTACTTAATGGTTACAAAGACACGTTATTTCATGAAATTTAACAATATTTTTTTAAAGAAACTTATACGGTTGCAGCCAGGTTTTTTTTTGTTTTTTTTTGGGGGGGGGGGGGGAGGTTGTTGGTGTTGGTTTTTTGTTTGTTGGTTTTTTTTTTGTTTTTTTTTGTCTTTTGACACATTTTTTGGACCTGACCCACAATTTTGGAAGTAACGGATCATAGATGACCCACACTAAAATTGTATGGAAATATGTATGGCAACATGACACACCACAGCCAAATGATCGCGTATATTGCATAGATAACAGGGTTGGATAGGCAACTGCATAATCATTCAGCAAATGTCTAGCATGGATCAGCATTTGGGTATATATTTTTAAAAACTGTACAGTTGTGCTACAATGGCATTGGCACTTTTTTTTTAATAATATCCCAAAAACATTTATGATGACCCAGAAAAATGAAAGTCTCGGGACACTATGTCCCACTTTTTCAAAAGGCTGGCTGCAACACTGTACTGTTTCTTATATCTTCCAATATACAACTGTGACACTCCGTGTCAAATAAAACATTTCATAACATTTGTTCAATCAATACAAAAATGACATTTCATGAGCTTCTAGAAATCCAGTCCTATAAATGGTACACTGGAAGGTACTAGAAAGATGTCACAATAGATGGTCATATGTTTTAAGTAGCAGACATGGAAACTTGACAAGACCTGTGAAAATGCATGCTTTTAACATGAAATGACCTTTTGGCTATTTTGTCAAAAAATTGCATTCCAGCATGTGTAACTTTTGCCACAATTGTAAACAAGGCACACTTACACCATTGGGTTAAACATTCAGAAATACTTAAGGCTTTATGATCGTTTTAACTTTACAAAGTTCTAGATACTGTTGTCTTCTTGCTGTCCCATTAAAGGTGGCGGAATGTAGCATATGTAATGGAGATTCATGTTTAAGGCTCACAAAAACTGTGGAAATAATAAATTTACAGCAGGTGCAAAAACATGTCAAAAATCCACTTTGGCCATGTAGAATATTGGCCAAGATTGCTCACATTAAGTATGGTGTGCCAACTCCCTCCTTTACAAAAATGATAAAATTGGTGCCATGACATACTTTAAGGTATACTGTTATTACTACTATTGGTTATACGATAAATTAGATAAATTTAAACACATACTTGAGTAAAAAATAATTCATGAAATTAAAGTTTCTCTGAAGAAAACACAAGTAATTATTTCTCTTCAGCAGATAATGCCCTTACTTTAACCTCCATATGGAATATCATACAGAAACATGTGAAACTAAGAAAACAACTTTTTGTACATATAGCTGTAACACAATATAACACATTCAAATACAAGTTTATACAACTTTTTTTTATGTATTGCTGTAACACAATAAAATACATTCAAATACAAGTTTATAGTATCAGCTTGATGGAAAAACTAAATGAAGGCTGGACCAACATGAGAAATAATAGTCTCATGAATAAATGTAAGAACCTTAACACATTAAAATAAAACAAATATTTCCCTGACAGATTGGTGGTGACAACATGACATAGCAATTGTTGCCTGCAGTGGGTTAAAAGAACAACACAATTCAAAATGTGTATTGAACCATTCTTATTTTACACACGCTATATTACACACGCTATAACTCATAAAAAAAACACTATATCTAATCAATGATGTCATCAACTGTGGCTATTTTCAATAAATTTTACCGTGTGGGTGGTGTTGAAGCACAATTGCATCCATACAATTATTTTCAAGTTTCCAAAATGGAACATACATTTGTAATTTAGTTTGGGTGGGGAGATTGGTATCCAGCACTATCATATTTGCATAAGACAGATTTATTTGATTGTTTTTACTTTGGGTGTGGTCATGGTTATTTTATTTTTGAAAGCTGATTCACTGAAATACCCATCACTATTGCTACTGTTGCAATAGATATTGCTATAGGTGTGGTCTGTATTGCCAAGCATATGTGGCTATCCTTTGTATGTCTGGTCACTTGTCTACCCATTACTGTTGTTATCTATGTAATAGGCTCTGTAATTTGTGCATTGTTATGGATGTGATTCTTATTACTAGGTATTATGTCAATTTTTTAATTTCATTAATTTGATTACCCATCCCTATTCTGATGTCTGAGCTTGACACCCATTTTGCTGTTGCTATGGGTGTGGTCTTTACTAGGTCTGTGTCCATTTTTGAATGTTTTTACTTTTATACTCATTAGTTATCTCCTTGGCAATTTTCTTGTTGCTATGGATGTGGTCTTGCTTGCTAGGCATGTGTCTATTTTTGAATGTTTTTACTTGTCTACCCATCACATGCTATCTCTGCAATTGACTCAGCAATTTGCCAGTTGCTATCCGTGCAGTCATGGTTGGCAGGAAAAGTTGTGTCCTTGAGTGTTGAACTACAGTTTCAACTGAACACCTCTATGAACAACACTACCAAATTTCAGCCCCAAAGTTTCTGTCTTGAAGACTTTTCCTCTCAATAATCCTACATACATCCCCACAAATTTCAGAGTGTTGATCAGCAGCACTTGAGTTTAAGTATTTGACCAATTTGCACATTTATATAGACCAAATTTGTACACCAACAATGTAATATAACAACCATTTCCATATCTTAATAAGCTAGCCACCCCTTGAAATACTGTAGCTAAATTTCTGGTTAATCCTGTCCAGTGGAATTGTTACCAAATATAACGTTTTAGACCTAATTGGCATATTGCTGATCTGGTCATTTTCCCTTGAACTACCACCAACACAGATAAAATAAATGAAAGTAACATCCCATCTGATAGAGCAATTGGTCAGGTGATTCTGGACTAGAATTTGTTCACAGACAAACAGACAAACACTTTACCATACCAAGGGCCAAATGAAAAAAGAAAAGTTTAAGCTACTGACCCTTTACATTTTTTACATGCAAAAAGATCTAATTATGACAATTTACTTCTATTTCCCTGTAGAGAGAAATGATGTCATTTCAACCTACAACAGCAAAGTCTGCAAATTGTCTTTGTCTACCTAAACCACATACTTGTCTTCCATTTATTTCTTTTACACCTCATCAACTGTTATGGCAGTATTGTGACCATCAAGTATCTCGTCTTTGGGTCAAAGATTAAAAAATACCAACCTACCTACTCTATTTTCTGAAGTCATGTTATCGAAAACAAACATTTTTCTTTATTTTTGCCTATGTTTGAGAATATTTAATTTGCCTTCAATCAAATTAGCACCTCAAAAGACATTTAGCAAGGACTTTAAAAATGATGTTATCCACAATGCCTCCGTCATCACCCCACAAATATCAAGTTAACGGATGATGACTAAGATGAACATTAAACTCTACGCTTGTGGAAAATTTAGTGTCACATGCAATACAATGGTATGGTCCCTTTGGTCCATGAAATCCTCTATGTAATACATACAACATTACATCGGTGTATGCAATTCCACAAAATTCACAAGTACTTTTAAAGCTCTGCACATATTCAACATCCACGTCATCAACATCATCATCATCATCATCATCTATAATAATCACATCATGCTTTTCATCCTCCTGGGAAATGGTACTTCGTCCTTCATTTTGGGACCTTCTGGAATATTCTGCTGGATGTTCATTTACTCCATTGCTAGGAACTTGTTTAATCACAACTATCTCGTTGACACAATCATGTTGATCCACATAGCTAGCACAGTTTTCCACAGAGGATGGCTTCATAGAAGTACCAGGAATCTCCTCACAAACAGTTGAACCAGCTTCAGTGCATGGTCTTCCACTATCAACACTACTCACTTCTGAAGCAGAACTTACTGGCATGTTATCTTCTCTTTCCATATTGCTAACTTGTTTTGCTGATAGCTCTTCAGCAGGAGTTAAATATTGTGAAGCAGACGTAATGACGTTATTAGATGTTGATTTATCTTGCTGTCTGAATGGGAATTGGACAGGAGAGACAGTAGGGAGAGATTCTGATATTGCAATAAGAGACTCACAGTCACTTGTGCATGTAGAATCTTGCTGGTTTGAGGTGCTCACTGTCTTATCGCAAATAGAGTCTTGTGCATCATCTGCTTGCACACTCTCAGAAGTAGATGCATGATCCTTTTCTTGAAAGTTTGTAATCACTGACTTAATTAGCTGCACTTTGGTGTTCCTGAGTGATATCTCACTTTTCTCATCCAATCTGGTTGTACTGACTTCTTCATCATCATACATTTCACCCTTACCATCTGTAAGGTGCTCATCCCCAACTGACAAGCTAAAGCATTTTTCATCAGTGATACCAATAACTGGGTCTTCATGAATTGAATTTGTTATACTACAGATGTCATTTTCTATGGACAGTTTTGGGATACTAGGAGCAACACTTGAAGTCATGGAACTATTATCTTCCAGATCCTCTTTTGGGTCAGGATATGCTGGAGAAAGACAAGGGGCAGAATATACAGGAGATTGTCTTGCCAGATTCTCATTGACAATAACTGCCTCATATTCCATAGTCCATTTTTTAGCATTACACACAACACAGTCAATTTCCTCATCTCCACAGCTACTAGCAGTATCTGTGCGCTCACTATCTTCACTGATGTTAGCCTCATCAGGTGTTAAGTATGAATCATCTTCATCTCCAAACCTGTAAATCTTGGTGTCATTGTGTCTTCGGGTCTTTTGAATGGCTGATGTCAGTGAATGGATAAATTTCTGTTGATTTGTCTTGATTGTCTCCATTTCAATTTTTTTTATTTTTCTATAGGATGGTGAACCTCTGGATAAGGTTATGTCAGGTTTTTGGTTCTTCTTCTGTGTGTTAGTTTTTGACTTGACTGGAATGTTTGTTGGCTTTCTTGTGTTTTTCCTGCCCCTACTTTTCTTGATTTCCTTTGAACTACTTTCTATGGATGATTGTTCTCCTTGATCAAGCTTTTGCTTCTTATTCTCACTTTTATGGTCAACGGCTCTTTTGTTTGATTTACTTGTCTTTACAGTTTTCTTTTGGAGGTACCCTTTCCTCTTTGTTTCAGCATTTACTTTGTTCTTTGTTTTGGTTGGCTTATGAAAATCATGCAGAACTTTACCAGAGGGATCATCCTCACTGCCAGATTTATTATGGCTATACTTTCCTGTGGAGGAACATTCGTCATTTGACGAAGTTGGACTAGTAACCTTTAATTTCCGTTTTCTTCTGAACTGTTTACTTTTTACATCATGATGAGACCCAAGATTGGTATGTCCCTTGTGATTTCTCCTTTTGGGTCGTCTTGTTTCTTGTGTACTGCTCTTTTCTGATGGTCCAGCTTGATCAACCTTTTCTCTCTGATAAAAATTTGAAGATGCATTTCGGAAACGATCCATCTCTTTGAGCCTTACAACTTTCAACTTCACTTTTTTCATCTTATGTAAACTTTCCATTCTTGTTGCACTTCTAGAATGTGCTTTGTCTTTGTTTACTCCAGTGGAATCGCATACACTAGTGTTTGATGAGGTGTTGTCATATTCAGATGTACTATTTTCAAGTTTAATTTTCATGGAACTTTCATCAGTTAAAGCAACTGTACTCTTAGATACAACTCTCGTTTTCTTCTCAGGGTCCTCCAAATCTTCTAACTCTTGAATTATCTTCACAGTATTACCCTTTGCATCCTTGTGTTCATATTGACGGTGTTTAGTCATTCTACGTGCACTGTATGTCACAAATGGGCACAACTGACACTGCATCACACATCCTCTGTTGCTTATCTGAATGCTGTGTTCTATTTCCTTGTGTTTAGCTAATAAACGACTGCTATGGGTACTGAATTTACACTCGCTGCATGCAATCTCAAATTTCCTTTCATCTTTATGTTTAATATTCTTGTGTTTATTCATGATATTTGTACCAAAAGTGGAGTATGAGCAATAGTCACACTTGATGATTTTACCTCTTTTGTTATGCATATTTTTGTGCTTCAGCTTGTCATGCATGACTAGTAGATGAACACTGCGAGTACTGTAGGAACATTTGCGGCACTGAAGACCTGTTTGTTTAGCCTTTTCTTCTTCCTGTTCTTTATAACCAGGAGTGACCCTAACATCTGAAGAATCACTGGTTTCTTTATTGGGACTGACATTAAATGATGACCTGGTATTGATCACTTGTGCATGTTTTTCACCAACATGTCTGTTCAATATACGCTGACTACGGGCACCAAAAGAGCAATGGGCACACCAAATTAAGTCATTACTTTTCTCTCGGTGTTTTATTTCTTTATGTTTGTTCATTATGACACTGCTATAGGTGGTGTATAAACAATATTCACACTGAAGCAGCTGTTTCACTTCTTTTCTTGGCATTTCTTTGTGATACATATAGATGTGCTGAGCCAGGAGGCGCACACTAGAAGTGTTAAAAGTACATTGATTACATGTCAGTCCATACTTGCCATTAACAGTTGTAGATTTTCTCCTCCGTCTGGTCAATTGATGCTTTCTATCAATGCCACTGGAATTATATTTAATGGTACTCACATTTTGTTTGTCAGTGGATAATCTTTTCAAACAGCAATTATCTTCTTCCGTGTTAACCTGGAGACTCCTTTCGCCTGTATTATAGCTACCAAGAATAGTACCAGGCTGTCCACAATCAAATTTACTCTTGCACGATTTTGCTTCATGATTTGTTCTGAATTCAGAATGACTTTGTTTACTATTCCTTACATAACTATTCATAGATTTTCTTGTTTTTCTCATAAGTGGCCTGGTCCTGTCATGCTGCTCATCTTTTGACAGTGAATTCTGTTCTTCTTTGTTTGCATCATCTGATTTTGCAACTGTGTGAGTGTAGGTTTGACCAAGTCTTTGTTTTCTTCTTCTTGATGACTTGTCTGATTTAAGAGCTAAACCTTTTCTTGACTCGCTACATTTGGAATGCAACTGTACAACAGGGTGTTGCGTACACTTTTTCTTTGTGAATTCACCACCAGATTGATCATAATCATAGTGTGTCATTATATCATGAAGTTTCATGTGTTCCTTGTAAGCAAAGTATCCTAGAAATTCCTTCTCACAGTATTCACATTTGTACTGCTTACTTCCTGCATGTGCTCCCCCTTTAATCTTAACATTTCTCCCTTTCACAGAACCACTTGCTCTTGGTTTTCGGGTGACTTTCCTAGGACCAGAATTTACATTGCTGTTGACACTAGTTGTCTGTGTATGGCTTTTCATGTGGATATCAACTTCTTGCATTGAAAAAGCACAAAAATTGCACTGCTTGCACATATGCTTTTTGGTATTGTGACGTTTCATATGTACATATAGGTATCCACAGCGAGAAAATTTCCTCCCACACAAAGTACATTTGAATGGCTTCTCACCTGTAGTAGGCATAATTGCATGAATAAATATATTCAACAGATGTTACTATTCTCAGCTAGATGAACCTGATTGAACCATGTACCAGGACTCTTCACTTCTTCAAAGCTTCACATTCACAAGTTTTCATACCGTGAGTATGTAAGCATCAGGCAGACGATAGTGATAATGAAATCTTCAGGATATATAACACACACAGTTCAAAGAATCCCTCTTTGTCCAGATCCCCTGACACCTGTTAATTTCCCAGCACAGCTTTGGTTTAGGAAATTCTTCAGCACATATATCACACCTTTCTATTCTCGAGTCTATGGTTTGAATTGAACATTAAATGAAATCTGATGCAAAGATCCATATTGACTATAACAAGCTTAAGCCCCCGCTCAAATTATTTGTGTTCCATTTAGGACTTCTATATCCATGAACATGAAAACCAAATTTTTCCACTTGCTGACACACTTTTAGCTTCTTATTTGGGCTCCTCTATATTGATGTAATATGTAATGTTTACAATCTGTGCATTCCATTCACTTGAAATAGTTTTTTTTACCACCTGAAAAAGGACAAGGAAAATTTCATTAGACTTTCACACCTGGCTTCAGGTACAAACATTGTTAGAGAAAAATTACATATCTCTACATGTACATCTGATGTTGTGTACTCATAAAACAGCCCCCCCCCCCTCAATTACACATAGCAATGACTACTCCCACCATATTTGTCATTGCATATTACAGATTAAGGGTTATACCAATTAGGCCAAATAAAAGAAAATGGTGTATTTCCAGTAACTGACCCTAGTTTAAACCAGCCGACCCTAAACATTTTTTTATATTCAAACAAAAGGTAAAATGGTGCAAATTTACTTCTATTTCCATGTGAATATTTCATATAATTGATTTATAATTGATGATGAGAAAACAGGTGAGTTCTATATCTTAACAAAGCATGCTTCACATATTGTGTAAGTTTTTATATGTGTTGATGATAAGAACTATAGAAATCTTATAGAAGTCACACAGTTTACATCTAGTAATAATTGAAACTGACAGTCAAGGTCACAATTTTGTTCCTGATAATATTGGAGTGAATACTTCAATGGCATCTCTGTATTTTAGTTCTTGAGTTATGCAGTAAACATTGATTTTTGACTACTATTATAAATATGTATCACTCGGTCAAATTTACGTATGTTCATGTGTACTGTGATATGTTGTATGCTACCTTTGTGCTAGGTTTGAATGAAATTAGATATTGCATGTCAAAGTAATGATGTGACAGATAGAGAGAGAAGACCCATTGTAATGGGGGGGGGGGTTAAAATGGTAAGTCACAGGGCACAAATTGGTCATTGGCATGACTAAAATGGTCACCGCTTTGAGTCCAATGACGGAAGTTAACAATATCTCTTAATAAGAAGAATTTGACAGGCAAATATACAATGTGTATGTCATTCATATTTCTGCAAGTCATGGTTTTCTCAATATTTCCAGGGTTTGGGATGTTAGCAATTGGTAAATATTTAACAAATTACAAATTATTCAAAGTAGTCAATATATTCACAACATTTCATGAAATTCCATGCAAAATTGGAAAATATATCCTCTAATTGCTGAATGTTTGTAATTAGGTAAATTACCCATTCCTACTTGGCACATATACAGGACATATGTCATGATATTACACATTATAATATATTCATCACATCAGATGAAATGTTACACATCAATGAATCCAATTGAATATGAAATTTGATATGCAAACCATACCAATGTATAAAAGATGCATGTCATTATATCACTAATATATTGATGAAGTTTAATAAAATTCTTTGCTACCAATGATTATACATGTTCATCTTATTAGGATATGTCACAAGTAAATTTGGAAAATTTTTTTTTTTTTTTTTAAATGTGTTTCCGTTAACCTGACCGATCCTAGTTTAAGCCGCTAACAACAATTTTTTTAAAAACATTTATAACAAAACGATAAGAAATTCTTTGTCTTCTTGACCTTCATGCACATGTTTTCTTTCCCCAGAGATGCCTGTATATATTTCATCAAACCATCACAGAAGGGGTATTCTGACAGACATTTCGTTTGAGTTTGGGTTGAGGCAATATTTTTCAAAAAGAAAATCCATTAAAAACTTGATAAATCAAATCAAATCCCGACTTACCTACCCTATTCTCTCAGGCTGTGTTATCGGAACACATATTTTTTCCACCTTAAGCCTAACAAGAAAAATTGTGTGGTTCCGATTACACTCAATTCTAGAATAGTTCAGGTAGTTATGTTTTTCATTGTTTTCCATACAGTCTGTGTTATTGGTTTCTCCCCATCAGATGTACAACCATTACAGTTTGGGAAGGACAGTTTTATATTGTCTTTTTAAGTTGATGTCAGTTTTCGCATCCACTATTTCTTGTGAGATTTTCGCAATTTATTTTTTTCTCAACTATGTAAAAAAAAAAGTTGAGGATCAGCATGAAAAACTATGTGGAGTTGGCTAACTAGACCGTAACAATTTTTTTGTAGGCCTTAGTAAGACATATGGAGGTAAAATCTGTAAAGACATTGTCATCACTTAGAGACTATCCTCCAACTTAGAAAAATTGTAAGCTACCAGTTACGAATAATACTATAAACGACTTCAGATAACAGCAGCATCAACAAGATTTATAGAAGATTTGCACTATTATCACTGTATGTGACTTTACAATTTAACCCCATCTGACATTTAAAGAATGCATTCTTAAAAAAATATTTAACTTACATAATCAATTATACAAATTAATCTTTAATATGCACGTTTATCAAAAACAATATTCAAAGTGATTAGTCATTATCATATGTTTTCATATATCTGTTTATGACTTATATTTGTAATACGAAGCGTTGTTCATTAAAAGACTATATGTCAATCCAGATGACATCACATTAGAGTTATCTTCATGGATTACATGGAATCATTCTTTTGCTCTCGACCCTTTTTTTAATAGAGCTTTGCCAAACAACAAGTGGTTTTCTAATGATGTGTATCAATAGTCGTTAGAATTTAACAAGTGAAATATTGTGTGTAATTATAAGAATATTTCAAAGTTAGCCTTATATTAAATGTTTTTTTATGAATTTTCAAAAATACACTTTAATGTACACCAGCAGGGGTGGAGCCCTCAATGGCAAGAGTCTGGTTAACCGAGACTTAACATATACATTGCATCAAAGGTCAATGAAAGTTGGCACAAAAAATCTGGTCAGGTGATGGGTACATTCTGTATACTTTGTACTTGTGGACATCTACCATTTTAAACTCACTTCTTTTGCATGCAATGTAACAAATAGGCTTTTGATTTCTACACTTGCCTACTATACACACTCTACGACACATCTAAATATGCTGCCAAGAGATATATATCGTTTGAGTGGGGTCAGAGTATTTATGGACATTTTCAACAGAATGTGAACATATTCGAGTAATTACATTGTTGAATTTGCATTTACAAAAGAGAAGGTGAAGTTTGCCATGAACTTATATTTAAATTGCAAATAAAAACAGATGAAGGATCTTTGAATCCAAAACAAATAGTCAGTCTATACCTGACCTGGCCTGGCATGGCTATACCTGGCCTTTACCTGTGTTTTGTGCCGACCGGATCTGAGCACACGGTACTCATACATTAAAGGCTGACAAGGTTGGCCACGGTTCAGTCTTTATATGTAGTTAGAATTTAGTGTACTGCCAGTATATAAGCCACTAGTATATAGCTATAGTAGTTACCTCCCACGCGTCTCCAAATTTGGTGACATTATCGCACGCATATGCCAGTATTAGGGTCAAACAAGGTCACCTAATACTGCATTCAACTGGTATTCAGTGGTATGCCTCAACAACACACAATGCAGGACGATAAAACCCCACGTCTCCGGTTATTGCCAACATCATGATAATATGAAAACAAAGCCTTTGCTACAGTTTCAGAATTACTTACTGATCAGTTTCTGCTGAACATCCTCACTTTCACAAGTCCTCTGTTTAGCGAAATCCTACACATACTCGATCCTAAACTTGAAGTGACGTACGTACGTCCGTACGTGAGGTCGATGGAGTAACTGTTTACTTGTATTAGCTCCTTACATTTAGTAGTATCAATCCGCTCTAACCGTACCCGACTTCATGAATCCAGTGAACATTGACTGAAATTTGTCAACTTTTATCAAAATAGGCGTTTCATTACCAACATAGAACCAAGACCTATTTATTGTGTAAGAGAAAGCGACAACATGACAATGAGCTTGTCGATGAACTACTTCGGCAATGGCGGACTTATTGGCGTCTTACGCCTGCTGACAAGGTAGGGATCGGGAAGTTAATGTTTAATTTGTTGCATGTACAGTGCAGTGTATATCGGATGTGTGCGTGAGTGCCCGCGAGCAGGAGACTACCCGTATAAGATGTTTGCTTTTTAATTAGGTCATACATTGCCTTTATACAAGTTATAATCGATTCAATTATATAATTTAATCATGTCATATTTAAGACAAGTTATTTGATACCCGGCCCAAAATGAACCATGAGTTATTTGTGTCGTGTCCGGGTGTCTTGTGCTGCGTCACTTTTCGGAAGCATATAAATTATAATATATAAACTGATATAATTGTCATGGGGAAAAAATGCATATGTTTCCGTTATATTTTCAAGTAGTTACATGCAACAATTGTAAATGAAACAAAGTCCAATTCTGGAGTTCACACCACAAACGTAAGCTTACAAGAGGACGAAGTCCATTAAACAATGCTATTGTTTCCAAATGACACAAGTCAATAGACTAATCATAAACAGCCAACCTGTGTAATAAGTTCCATGCATGACCTTCCATGGGTGAAGAAAATTTTAACCAATTTGTGGATCTCACAGAAAAGGCATTACATAATTACCTCCAACTCTTACACATTTAATATTTCTATGAAAAATAATTTTATCAATAAGATATGTGTATAAAAGGTAGCATGTGTATATCAACTGAACATACTTTGATATCAACTGAACATACTTTGATATCAACTGAACATATCAATGATATAGTGTGCTTCATCAGACTTGTGGAATGTGTTGCACTTCTGAATAGAAAGGGGACTCTGGCTTCTTGTTATTGTGAACATATACATATGCCTAATGCTTCACTTTATATATAATTAAGTATAAAGATGTGTTGTGAATTGGCACAACCTCTTTTTTTACATAAAGCAGAAATTTGAGTTTTATCTCAGGCTGCTAATGTAAAATTTTCTATTGTGGTCTTACTATTGAGAAATTGATATTATTGTTTATGAATATAGAAAACAATCTTTCTGTTCATCTCAATTCCTCTTATTCAGAAAAGAATCCACAAGAATGTATATAATAGCAAATTTTATTGCAAGCACACATAAGGGAACATTGCTCCAGTACTTTAAGAATACATACAAATTGAGCAGTAATAAATAAATCAGAATGCATAACACTTGTCATGAGTGGAAAGGCAGTGAAGAAAGTCAGGTACATTGAAAGTTTACAAGAGAAAAATATATAGAATAAATATAACATATCAGGCTTGTAGTTAAAGGTAAACGATATATTTGCATTGATAAGTCCTTTTAATTAAAAAAAATTCATCACAGGCCATTTCAAAGGCTAATATATAGTATTATTAGGTCAAATGAACCTGGGTCAAATTATATGTTTATCATACTTTGAGGATTTTTTTTTAGAAAAGAGAGGGGGTAGTGTTTGGAATGATAACTGGATAATAAACACATGCATGTGAGGTGTTTGATATGATGATAAGCTAAAATGAAAGAGATAACTTGTATTTTTCACCATATTTTTATTTGTAACTGTTGCCGACACATTTCACAATATATGAAATGGTCTGTTCAAATGTTACTGTGTGCATGTTTTGTTCAGGATGCCATAGCAGGCCCCAACAATTCACGCTAGTGTATCCTTCACTAACAACACAAGTTCATTTGCATTACGTACATAACTTTAAGGTATGTTAGCAGGATCTAATTTCATGTGGAAATAAGTTCTGTATGTATTCAGCTGAAAAATAAATCCATTGCCAAAATACATACAACAACAAGATATATATTTTTTGCATTTCAAGTTGTGTTTTGAAGATCTGATTTACAATACATGAATATATCTTTTGCATTTACAGCAAATGTTTAGAAGATTTGTTTTACAATAGTTTACATACCACTGTTTCACTTGCACAAGGCAGTAAATAAAAATTATTATGTAAAGCACTTCTGCCAAGAAAGCATGCAAACTCAGTTATTACGGTCTTTTAAAATCCATTTTGTATGGATGTCATGACCTTATTTGCATACTTATGTCATCTTCCTTGTGATTCACTTTAATAAGCATAAAATGTTGAAATTCAATTGAGTTGACAAGACTACTACTCATATGTACAGGTTAAACAGTTCTAAACTACACAAATCTGTTGGTGTTGTTTTTGTTTTGTGACAATTAAGGAAATGATGTAAAGGTGTGTAAGAAATTGAGGACAATATTTTAAAAATGGAGATGTATCTCACAGACCCTCATATACCACTTTTGAAACATAATGGTGTTTCATTGAATCTGGGCACAGTCTGTAACAGGAGTGCTTTTTTGCTGAGTTAACCTGCCTGAAGACAACATGTGAAGAATTTGTATGGCAATGGCATTTTAGCACAACTGTACAGTTTGTGATAAACTTTTATCAACATGCGAATCTCATTCCTCTTGTAATACCTATATGCAATATGAACATCATACTATTGCATGTTTGGTAACTTTGTTGCTTGGTGATTAAATGTCATTTTTTTAAATATCTATCTACTTGTCTAACTACATCTGGCATATACACCATCACATGGCTCTTGTTATAGGCATGGTCTTGTTGCTAGGCATATCTGCATACATTTTATAGCTAAGATTTTATGTGTTTATTTCGATGCCCACCCAATAATATAATTATCATTGCAAAATATACTGGCATTTGGCTGTTGCTAAGGATGTGGTCACAGTTGCTAAGACCAGTTGTGTAAATTTATGTCTTGTATAATATTTGCAGAATAACACCTCTAGAGACAACACCACCACATTCCAGCCAAATTCACTGCGTAGTTTCCCCGAGATATATCTTTTTGATATATATTAACATTTTTAGACCTAATTTGCATTGCACTGAAGAATTTTCTATCTACCCATCCCAAGGAACACCCATCTCATTACATTTAAGCCACATATGCCCAGTAGTTTTAAAGTTTAAGTTTTTATCAAAAAATTATTTTTTGACCCAAAAAGCCCATTCCTGGTACAATCATTTCCATTTGAACAATTGTCCAACTGCTAAGTATAAATGTCCCTCCATGCACCAAGGCAGTCAATCAGGCAATTCTTGACTTTTGATCCAAAGGTGAATGACCAAGCACAAACAGGTAATGAGACCACTATACCATTTGAATTAATATGCAAATTGTTGGGTATCCACCAAAATGTCTTTGTGGTAATGACAGCAAGAGAATGACACTGGCTTGTGAGAATGATTATGTTAATTCCATGTCCTGACTGAATTCCAGCTGTATGATGCAAGTTAAATATAACATAAGCACTTTAGAAAATATATAAAACATGAATAACTACCAATGCCATCAAGTTACAGACTGTGAATCAAATTATAAGATTAAAGCCTGTACATTCAATTCTAGCTGTATCTGTAAGATTATGCATGGTGATTGTATGTTACTGTGCAGCCAAATTTGTGTGTAGATCAATTAAGTTATGATGTGGCAGAAACTCACAGAAATATCCTAGAGATTCAGCCATGCAGAATTCAACTTTGTAAATGGACACTTGTGGCAGTGTTCAAAGTATATGCCCATGTATAGTCTTTGAAGATTAGTTACATTATTATGTAAATTGAAGGTGACCTTATATGGTCATTTCAATTGGATTTTGAGTGACCTCCATAGAAAATGGCCATATATGGCGATTTCAATTCATTTACAGTAAGAGATTAGGAATGACCATATATGGTCATATGAATTAATTTACAATGAAGTAGATTGAGAGTGACTATATATGGTCATTTGAATTGATATACAGTGAAGTAGATTGAGAATGACCATATATGGTCATTTGAATTGATATACAAAAATGACATTCATGAATTAATAATATAACATGCTGTGCATGTAAATGTTGCTATATTGCATTGGGCCATTTGAGGAAGAGATTCCAGGAGTGAAAGATTTTACCGTAAAAGTTTACACATACATGTATATTTCTACTTAGGTGACCTGGTATGCAGAACTAAGAGCACAAATAAACTAACTTTGAATATTTTTTTTATCAAAATAAAGAATATTCTGCCATGCAGTATATTCCATAACTTGATAAAACAAAAATGTTTCCTTTGGAGTTGGAATCCTGGTACATGAACTACTCAGTATGTAGGGGTTGAAAATATTACAAAGTTATTATATTGTTTTTAGAAGTGATTTTGAGGTAATAAACTAAAATAACAACCAAAATCTCATTTTTAAAATGAAAATAAAGAGAAAAGCTAAGATTAAGTAGAAGGGCACCATACTTTCTTATATAAGAAATATACATTGATATATTATTATTATGTTATAGTTTCAAAAAGTTTGCAAAAGACGTGATCATAATTAAGCAAAAGAAACAATTAAACTGTTGAATATATGACATTTAAATAATGTAACATATTTCTAAATATGAAAAATAAACACTTGTCTGAAAATTTCATAATTAAAGTTCCTGTTGCTGGAACTTTGTCTTTTTCCCCAGTATATAAAAGTTAAAGTTTTACATTCAGTATTTGAAGACAAACAATACCTGATGATACATTAAAATAGGCACACAATGCAGAACTGGTCCACAAATTCGCCACCCATTTTCTCCATATAGTGTTTATATTTGGTATGCAGTCTTCTCGTTTTTTTACTTTTTATTCAAGCTAAATATAGCAACAGTCATAGATGACAATTATCATATCAAAACACACAGCTGAAGAATGTATGCTTGATGAGTTAGGTACACAGAGATCGAAGTACAAATTTTCACTTAATGGTCACAGCTATATTCCAACATATCTCTTTGTTTGACCAATTGCCATATATGCGTAGTCATCTTTTTCATTATACAGCATTGTCTTCCTTCTATAAACATATATGATATTGCAGCCATACAAAGACAAAAGTGACCCTAAATGAAGTGTAAACTGTAGAGGGCAGTATAACATCTGAAGCATGTAAAATTTCCAGTGCGCATCTGTTCAGTGCATTGGCATTTTAGAATTCCTCAGTAGAAACTACATCATTTCACAAGTCATCTTCTGTAACTCCCTGGGAAGCTAATTCCATGAGTACATTATCCAGGTATTGAAGATCTGGATAGCCATGTCCAGTTAGATTAGAACCAAATTCTGTTTTGTGATGAATCTCATTCCAAGTTACTGTGTTAGCCTCACCAGTGGTGGCTGAAATACCCACAGTAAATAGAAGACGTCGATCCCAGGCTGTGATCAGTAATCGTAGTACCTTCAGAATAAAAGAAACCCTTATCACTTAATTGCAGCCAGATTAAACTGTCTATTTTATACTTATCTAGGCATCCAAGCATTTTCATGTATGGGACTTTAACAACTGTGAAGTGGATGGAACATTTATGTAGGTATAGGTACCATCTCCCTTTACCAATACTAATGACACTTGCATAAATATAATGCATTTCTGAAATACTTCTACATGTATGCATGGTTGTAGAAATTACTGCAATAGTGCCACTGTACATGTATTGTACAAAAAATGTGAAAAAGGATATTACTATATTGTGTGTGTAGTATCGTTATATCCAGTTGTACAGTAACAATTTTGAGCACTCTAATACTTGCAATTATAAACAGCGTTTATCTTGAATTCAAACTAGACAAACTGTACTACTGTAGACTGTCTCATAAGAACTGAGTGCCTGACTTGATATATGTATGTAATCTGAGTAAAGTTGTCACAAACCTAGCTAATAAGATGGACACTTTTATAAGGAAAATCACAAATGTCAATTTATACAAATCACAATAATAAAAATAATTCACAATTACCTTTCTTCCTTTGTCATTATTTGGTAAATAACAGTGGCGTGGAAAACCTCTAGCCGAGTATCTCTTCCCTGGGTGTGGATGCTCAGGACCCTATGAACAAAACACAACATTTTGAACCTATTTGCTCATTGACAAATGTATTTTGTTGTTCACTTAATTTTTTATAGTTTCAGTTGTATAATTTTTAATCTAGTGGAAATGATATTAAAATATTCAAAATATATATCCACATAATATATTCACATCATAAACATGTCATGATTTGAACAAATCCTATTGAAAGCTTTGAATGAGATGACTCTATCTAGGAAGGGTGCCCTTGAACTGTACTCATATACTCTTTGGAACTCAAAAGAAGTCAGACATTAATATAACCATTTATTAAACAAATTAAGTTAAGTGTTGCCTTTACCTGTTATCCTTACAAATAATACTAATAGCGTCAAATAATATTTTTGGTGCAGTGCATATGTTATCGCATCATATTACACATAAATGTTGTCACATAATAAATACAGCTACATCCACATTTATAATTCAATATAGTTTCTAAAGGATTCCAATGTCAAGCGTAAATCACACATTTCACAAACTGCCTCAAAAGTAATTCTTGCAGTCATACTTATTGACAGCATAGTGAGGGCTATAAACATTAAGTCATAACAATGTACTGGTGGCAGCTTTAAGTTAGGTGACCCGAGTCATTCACTACACTGATTGGAACCCATCTGTGTATTAATTAAGTTGATTTTGTGAGTGCTGACTTTACCTGTGTTCCTGGTGGAATATTGTAAATAATTCTAATGGCGTCACATTCCCTATATCCAGGTAGGGAATAGGGAATAACATGATAGTCCATACTACCAGGGGGTTGGTTTCCATGTTTGACTCCATAAATTGCCTTACATGTGGGACACTGTAAACTGCCATCCTGGGAATGTTGCAAAAATGTCATTAATATCACAAAGAGTAGTTGCAGAACAGACGCCATGTCTCAGAAATTTAATTATATCGATTGAGGTGTATTATGTTTGTATAAATTTCACGCTTGAAAAGAGTGTTGACCTAGCATTTTTCCTTGCATTTGTGATATACATATATTTTACTTCTTGTGATAACATGGACATCCATCAACAACAACCTGTTTCACTTTGCCTAATAACCATGCATGTACACTATGTACAGTACACACTATGGTACAGTAAACTACAGTGTACCCTATATGTGCGTGCATAGGTGCATGCACATGTGCATGTACGTACAGCACAATGTAACACACACCACAGCATGACACAACATGAATGGTGAAAGGCCAGGACATATAGCACATCACTGCATAACATATATTATATAATTTACCTTTGGTCCACTACTGTACATGGCTGCTAAACAACTCTTGTGGAATATATGCTTACACTTTTCAAGTTTAAAGACTATACTAGTGGCTTTGTTTTCTTCATATCCAGAGGATGAACATAACTCTTCAAAGCAAATAGGACAGTCCTGTGGAGTGAAAATAAATTAAATCAAGGCATGGCACAACCATCAGGGTGGCCTCACTTAATTATACATTTCTCTTCATATCACCTTGGTTGGTTAAAATTTTCAAATATAAAAAAATGTATGTCTACATTAATGTCTTAGAAATGAAAATTAAAGTCAGTACAAACCATTTCTTTCATTTAATTTCCCAAATTTCAGCAATCAATAATAACTTTCACTCAGATACATGCTCGTGGGTTGCCATCTGATAGTCAGTGATGCTGTGATTTTTTGCTTGTCTAGCCATAGGGCATGAATTCAAAATTATTTGACCAGACTGAAGATATATAGGATTAGTTGAGTCATGAGAAACACAGAATGAATTAAGTAACACCACCCTCACTGACTTTCAATCATTTCTTATCTGAAATGTCAAAAGCTTAAAAAACATTTTAAAAATGAATATTACAGGGGCTTCTCTGTGCTGCTTTGTTATACACAAAAATACATTTTTATATAATTTAAGATATATTTGTACACTGGTTGAGATCAAAACTATGGTTTCTTTCCTCATACAGGAAAGATAAATATAAACTATTAATAGTAGTAACTCATGTAACTTAGTACATGTACTTCAAGTAGTGTTCTATCTAAACTGCAGTGAAAGTCAAACTCTAGTCTCATGCCTGTGAATAAAATTAGTGAAGCAGCTCAATGAAATGAAGTCATCTTTATACTTACTATGAACGTTAAAATACAACTTTCATTCCAAATTTTACAGCATGCCTGTCTTACCTCTGTTGGGGGTTTCTTGACTTTACTAACATAGTGTTTTAATACATCTTCTGGGTCTGTCACTGAAAGTGAAAAACACAGAACATTTTACTTAGTGAGGTAAAAGAGTAATTTTGTGCTCAAATACTCCAATACAAAAACATGACAGCTTTTTAACATTTGTATGCAAATAGTAAACTAATAAGGTAAAACAACTTTTACTGAAGATAATTTGTTAGGTTGAATGAGAGGAAATTGTTTTCTGCTTGGTACAATACAACCCTAGGGCATAAATAAACATTCAATTCTATGCATCAATTAAAATTTACAACATTATGGCATTTGTAACAAGTTTCTGGTATATATTGCAGTACTTAAGCTTATGCTCATAACAGCAACACAATTTATTGAAAAGAGTTACAACACAACAGATAACAAGTCTTCAAAGGAAACATAGACCCCATCAAATAGTTTTACTTCTGTGTGACTAAAGGATGAAATGGATTTTAAGTGAGACTAAGAGGGTAAAGTTCAGGGTCAAATGTAACTACTAAAAGAAAGGTCATATCTGATAATTTATAGATAGAGACTTGAAGTGCATGTGTCATGTTTTTTTTGTTCTTGAAATGGTACTATACAAATGGTAGATTTTACACCAAATGTGGCCACCATTCAGAAAAAAGTTACATAATATAGTACTATGATCCATGTGTGTATGTCTCTTGTTTTGTATCACCTTTGGACAAGTTATGAAATTGATCACATTTAAATACAACAGAAATAGCTTGATTTTGATAATTAACCCTGAAAAGACAAGGTCAAAGGTCAAGGTCTTACAAGAAAGCTGGCACCTGATAGTATGAGGTAGACACTTGAATGGAGTCTTTATGTACTACAGTTTTTGAGTTATGCAGTAAATCCTGAATTTTTTAAAAACAAATATGGTTGCCATTCAGTAAAATAGTGATATGAACACCAAAAGTATGGCAGTGCTTGTGTATATATCTCTTCTATATTACCTGTAAACATGACTTTAAAAATTGGCGAAGTATAAATACTTCAAAATGTGTGTGATATGCAAGGAATGGTGCGATTTTGATAACTGACTCTGAAGGTTAAAAAATCAAGGTCTTAAACGAAAGCTTTAACCTGATAATATAGGGGTAGACACTTGAATGGTGTCTTACATATTAAAGTTTTTTAAGTTATGCAGTAAACATCGATTTTTAACTACAAATAAGGTTGTCATTCCATCAAATTTGCATATGTTGTGGAGCTGTGACATGCCTATATCTCATACGACATGCAACCTTTGCCAGATTTGAATGAAATTGCATATTGCATGTTAGAGAAATGATGTATTATGGTGAGATGGAGCCCATTGTAAATGTTAGATGCACAACAGAATGTACAAAAATAACCAATCTTGCTTTTACCCCAGTTTTATTGAGCAATGAATATCAGTGAATATACCTCAAATATTTTTATGACACAAATGTTTTTATGCTATTCTGCAAAATTTGGTCAAGTTATGAAGTGATGCGAAGTACATGCATGTGCCACAGCCCACTATTGCATCTCATCTTTGTACAATGGGATGTATTGAGCCCATTCCTATAGCTCCTCACGGCAGAGCTTGTTGAGGCAGCTAGAAAAAAATACTATACCTTTCATGAGAGAAAGTCGTCTTCGCTTCTTTGGTGGTTTGATTCCTGGTACTGGTTTGCAGTCATTCCTAGAAGTTGGTGGAGGTGTCATTCTTAATACAGGTGGATGAGATAGCACTATGGGAACAGCTGGTGACATTAACATAGATGTCATACCTGGTTGCCATGGTGACAGATGAAGTGACAGCAGATGATGAGAATGATATTAAGCAGCATTAGTATCATAGTTAGATATATGTGTGACAACATATTTTGAAATATATAAGAAATAACATTAAACATATTATTTTACAGAAATATAGTTGACAGAAGTGTATAGTTGTTTAACAATGGCATTATGTTACATTTTTAAAAATTTTACTGATATGTCATTATGCTATATAATACCAATACCTTACGGTTATGCTTGTTGAAAATGTGACATGACGTAGAAGCAGCCATTAATATGTATTGTAGCCAAAGCACAGATTAAAATCATATATTGCCCCTGAGCTGGTTTGTGGCTGGTTACTGTCAATTGAAAATAACTGAATGACAGTTTGTGGTATTGGCTATGTACATGTAGATGAAATTGAGCATTCTTAGGTGTACTTGTACATGTCTGGTTTATTTCATGCATGCATTCATTCATTAGGGAGGGAAGCAATAACAATATATCAATCCAATGATTTTGGCCTGCTGATTTATACAAGTTCACAAATGAACAACAGGAACACATAAAGGGTGAGCACATACATGTTATAAATTTCATGAAGAATTTGATAGTTTTCACTATATTCAGTACATGTAAAATGGTTTTGAATTTTTCCTACAGTTTTGCATATCATTTTAACTAATTGCTGTTCAAAATTCAACTTAATTTTCACATTTTTAACTTTCCACATTCAAATCATGGCAATCTCTTCAAAATCTACTCTTCAAATATATCTATGTCACTATATATTCCTCTTCTGAAGGCAGCTTTGACCTCAACCCCCAAATTTATGACTTTAATCACTAACAAAGTGATATAGATTGCTATATATCAATGTCCTATTCCTGATACATCACAGTACACTGTTGAACATGAATAGGTGAAAACAGAGTTCAATTAGTCTCAACGTTACACATAGAATACAAAGCAAAAGTGATTGTGTAAAATGAGTGTTACTATGCTGCACTGACCTGTCATAACAGGACTGAGTGTGGTAGCATGAGCTCGACTAGTGGATATGGTACATGGTGTAGAAACAGACCTGGTAAAGAGTGTTAATGGCCATGACAATGGTTAGTAGAGCAAGAAAATATCACCATGGTAACCAGTATTCCTCTTTATTTTACTCCAAAGCAGTGTGCCCTCTATGTCAATTTGACACTAACAATAATTCTTGTGACACAGCACAATTTTGTGTTCCATATCTCTTACTATGTGATGGCTCAAAAAGAAAGTTTGGTTTTAACATGTCTTTGCATACAGCACACACTGCTTACTAACATAATGTGACATCAGTATAGAGGTATGACAAAGGATATCAAAAGCGTAACCTATCAACAGTGAACGAGTACAAAAACAGATCAAATCTTTGACTGCTTTAGCACCTTAGTACCTTACCAAGCAGTTTGATTCAAACTTAGTGTAACCATATAGATCTTAATTAAAATGATGTAATATGATTGCCATGTAAAGTAGTAAGCTAACTATGGCTAACGAGGGAAGAAAGAAAGCCTTAAAGGCTTGTGTAATCACATTTACTGTAATCACATATACTGGTCCAGTCTTATGTGTAAGTCAGTGATGTAATGACATCACTAAAAAACTTGTAAAAGGTAACTTAATATTTTTTCATTCAATTGATAATCTGCATATTCTCCCTGCAGACTTTTAGATAGTTGTAACTGGCATCGTATTTTTATAATTATCGTACTCTTCTTCTTTCTTTTTACTTATGTTGTCAAGTTGTTGTATTTGCCGAAGCATGGATGATCAATCAGACTGAAACAATCTTCCATTAAATAAAAAAATATACATGTGATAACTTTTCTGCATAATTCAAATTAACATTTTTGTTTTTGAAGGAATTAGTACCGTAATACTACTTTCTAGCAATATACAAACATATTGGAAATTTGTGGAATTAGCTATTTTTTCCTAATTTTGAAATTGCCACCCGGCCAGGAATATTGAATTTACAAAAACAGGTCTATGTCAATGTCATCATGTCAGGTTAATTTCTTTATATCCTAATTGTGAATATCTCTATACTGATACCTCACATATTCAACTTTTAAGCTAAAGAATCGCTCTCCAACTGGACTAGCATCATGCCAGCACAGTGCCAACAACAGGCTGGCACAAACACTTCACCAGGGTGAGATATAGTTATTTCATCTCTCTCCAATTAGTACCTGCACTAGCCTTATGTTAACACCAGTCTAGCTCAGTGCTAACACTGCACTGGCACTATTAAACACCTCACCAGCATGTGTTAGCAACTGAAAGGGTTAAATTGATGCATGCACCAACTGTTTGTCAACAATAGGCTAAGCCAAGTGTCAACATCAGGCGGACACTGAACAAGGAATCAGAGATTCTTCAGCTGTACTGTTTATACATTGTATACATGTATATCATGAAAACATGAAAAAGTATATCCTAAAGTATATTTTATACACTCTACATGAAATTATTTGTAAGGTGATTTAGAAGTACAGTTATTTATTACATTCAATTTACATACTATCAATAAAGAGTTCAGGGTTAAAAATTCTTTTGAACAGATCACATTTTTTAGTTATTTCATCTGCCTCCAAATACATGTATGTGATTTCAAGTGGAAGGAAATCAATTTTAGTTTGTTGGGTGTTATAAATAAGGAGGAGTCATGTTTCAACTTCAGGCAGCTGGGGATGTAAAACATCTGTAAAGTAAAACCCTTTCAAGCGTGTGTAAGTGTAGTTGAGTGTTTTATTCTGATCTCACAAACATGTAAGGTGTACGTTAATGCAACTATTCCTACCTGACCATTCTTCCAACAGGGACTGATGATGGTGGCAATGGGACAGCCACTAATGCTGAAGTGGAGGCAGATGACGCACTACTGGAGGGTCCCGCCAGTAAGGGTAATGGTGATGTTGCCATGCCAACAGATGAACTGGATGCAGATGCTACTATGCCACTATCACTGCTTGGAGAAGTAATACCACTTGTAGATGGTGTGGCATCATCTGTAGTACTGCCAATGGAACTACTCGACTGAACATTAGCTGTAGCTGAATCGTTGCTATCCGACCGCGACAGCCTTGTGGAATTGGAACGCCTAACTTTGCTACGGATATTCCCGGGATTAGAATCACTAATTCCACAAGGAGCAGACACTGAATGTTTCAGTTTATAAGAGGAAGGTGTGACTGTTCTAATGGTATTGCCTGTGGAATTAGAACTAGAATCAGAATCAGAATCCAAACTGCCAGCAGGTGGATAAACACTTGGCAACTCTATCCTTCGAATTTGTCGTATGAAGCCTGACCCCTGCCTGACCTGGGTCATTGCTGTGATGTCAACAATATAGGGAAGTCTGCAGGCAGTGTGACTCAGATTAATCTGAGTTTGTTTGTTTACATATGCAGCCTCCAATAGACAACCTATCTCTAGATCATAGGTATTCCAACTTCCAGGGATGTCGCCCAACCACTGCCACACTACTCCTTTGGCTGGTGCTGAGTTTTGTGCATACTTCTTTCTTCGTACAGGTCTGGACGTACCTGTCAGATAAAAAACAAACAACACCATTACTAGCTGAATGCATAATGTTCCACTATAGAAACTCCAACAACATAGACCCTCCATCCTCATTGGTGGAGGGTCTATGGTTCCACTCAACATACATTATACTCAGTACATGTCCAATGCAGCCTTCATTTTATCACAGACCCTGGAGTGAACAGGATGGATACAAAAGTGCATTTTTTCATTGACGTTCAAAAACTCAAGATGGTGTGTCAATTCAACAAAAACATGTGAAATACAAATGTTTAGGAACTTTGTAAACAGTACTTTGACCACTGTATGGATCTTTTGGTTGATGACGAAAAAGGCTGATAAGATTAAGTTTATGCAAATGAACAATATGCATGTATACTACACAATAAGATTTCTTTACAGTTGTGTATCCTGGCCACTCTGTAAGCTCTAAAAGTATTAAGCAAGAAGCATATACATAACTATCACTTCCTTTTTTCATTGTCTATGCTATGCAGTATCTTACCAAGACACCATAATGGGGAACAAAGGCAAGGCCAATTTATATCATTAAACTATCACTTCCCTTTTTCATTGTATAAGCTATGCAGTATCTTACCAAGACATCACTTAAAGGCGAACAAAGGTGAGGTTGATTATGGTTAGGGACCCTGAAAAAATAATTTTCACCAATTCTGTATCATGTGACATCTCTAAAAACTGAGTTATGAAAATTGGCAAATCTGGCTGTACACTTTGATGAGGCATTCTGGGAAATAAAGTCAGGAACTCATAATCTCTTTGAATAGTAGCCTGTAGTATTGTTTGGGCAATTGGCTTAAGGAGCTCTTAACTGTTAACTGTTTTATAGTTTTACTGAATTCCTCACTCCAGTATACATGTGCAGCAGACTTCTTCTAAACCAGATTTAGCAATCATAATTCTATTTACAAAGGTTGTACAATGCAGGGTTGATAAAAATGACTTTTCTGGCTCTTCTTAGCAATGCATCCAAGATAAAATCTGCTATGCAGCCTTTGTTCTCCTTTCAGCTACAAACTTATAATAACTTCCCTTACACTGTCTAGCCTACAATGGTATCTTATACAGACATCAATTTGACTACCAGCTGTGTCTGTGTTGGGTAGATGACTTGATAATGTATCAGGACAATCTAATGAAAAAATTTGATAGATAACGTACAAAATGCTAGCCTATCTGCAAGTGTGTATACTGGCAGACCATGTAATTAGAACACTCCAAGAGATCCACTCAATATTGGCGACATGCTATATGTAAGTAATGAAAACATAATTCTAATTTTTAAAATGTCAAATAAATCTATAATTCAATCAGCTTGCACAAATAGTACCGTAAGGCATGCTGATATCTCGTCATGATCTTTGTAATTTTTAAAAATTGTTCAGTAAAACATGTATATACATGTGATGATGTACATGTGGTTACAACAGGAATGACAAAGATTATTTTTTGAGATACAGAGGAGGCATTGAAATATAATATGTACATACAAGAACATGTTTGAAATCTACAAACTTTTGACTAAAACACAAGTATTATGTAAATGTAGTCCTCATAAAGACTCAAATTGATAAATAATAATAGGTAACTTACATTTGATAGCTTTCCTGTTTTGTATATGTCGTACATGTATAAAACAGTCTCAAATACGAGATGTACAATGTAGACTGTACTCAATATTTTAACTCTGCTATGACTAATATGAGTGACTTTAGGGGGTCTTTGAACTATTTCTGGTTATACTAGACCCTTATAAATATGAGTGACTTAGGGGACCTTGCAACCATTCCTGGTCATAAACCCTTGTACTTTTGGTAAAGTACGCATAATTTCCTGGAATCAAACATGATTAACATTGACATCATGACTAGGAATATGAATTTGCAAATATAATATTATAATAGAAATATTGCGAAATACAAAAATTGTGTCTTTCAAAATATCGAAGCCCACCTATTTATTTTCCCTGTTATCTCCAGACCTTTTTAATGTAATGAAAAATGTATTGCTTATTATATAGTTCTAAATTTGAAATCAAATTAATAATAAAATGACAAAAAATTTCATCAGTTTGATAGCTGAAATAAAATGAATTACAAATGCAATATTAAAAGCACAGTGAGATATCATCACTTTGGAAATGCAAGCTTGAAATATCTGCAAAATTTTTATCTCTCCATGATGGGCTTAATTGATCATGCATTGATATTACATGTATGTTGTTAGTGTGATCTGTATTATGTACTTTGAGTAATATGTTCCGAAAACTATGAATATTTCAAATTGAAATTTAAAAAAAAAACTAAAAATGTCCCACATATTAATCCCATGTCATTCTATAGTTTCATGACCCATGATAATTTCAGTGTAAGCTCTCAAACTACTGTGGAATACTGACAACTTTAACTGTTTTTCTTGGAAACTGCTTGCACTATTTCCTGTAAAACTAATCATCTCACTTTTGCTTATTTTACCAAACACAGATTGTCAATGCAATGTGACAGACACTGCTTCTGTCCCTGAAAATTAACAAACTACACTTGCCTCATTTCCATATAGTTTCCTGCAAAGAATTGGATTTAAAGGCCTTTGAAATAAATTATTGGGATACAATCCTTCATGATCTATTATTCCGTAGCTTCATCTATGACAGGCACATTACTCCACGGAGACTTTCGGAAATAGAAAACTGTACTGTATACAATGCCTTCAAGGGTTATTCTGTGATTTCCATTTACTTGGTGCCTGGCATGTGTTCTCTGAAGCAGATGCTTTATTGTACAGCAAAGATCACACTTGCCAGGCACCCCTTTTATATAAGTACAGTCTATTACATGGCTTATTAAATGTAGTCTATGTATTCAGCAGTGTGCCTTCTAATAAAGGACAAAATTTTGTGTTCTAATCCAAAATGATAAAAAAAATGATTTTTTTGTGTGTGAGGCATCACAGTTTGGGATAGCAGGACATCAAATGTTGTTATATCAGTGGAAATGGCTATGCATCATTGCCATGTTAAATTAGGAAGTGTGCAGCTGTGCTCACTGTTTTTTGAGTCACCATATTATAAATATAAGGGGAATATCAAAATTTGATGTTTCGTAAAAAATTGCTACAGGTTTTTTAGGGGTCACCACATGGTGCATATTGTTTGGGGAAAACCAAATTTAGGTATGTCACAAGAAATTTGCTGTGCATCGATAGCATGTCAAATTGACTTAGAAGGCAAATAACACTATTGTGCAGCGATTCCATTAGGTTTGAAATTACATCTCTTCAGTTGTACTTTGCAGCCAACAATGGGACAATAAATCAATTCATGCCACATTTGATAAGTACTACAATGGGATTTCACGATATAACTGTAATCTCACTGATTCCAGAATTGGATTTCTTTTTCCCTGGGCAGAACAGTTTTGATGTGATCTATCCAAGGATTTGCTTGCAGATGAATTATAAAAAGGAAATTAAAACATACTATAGTCTTTGCTTCAACAAGAATAAAATATGGTTAAATATTAAATGACTGTTTCATTTGATTATCCTGTGCACATAATTGGGACATTTCAAACAATGCAAGTATAACAAATACTACTTTACTTCAAAATGAAAGATTCCTATTTCATGGTTTTCATACATTTGTATTTAAAGTAGCAACTACTGTTGTATTGTTCACTCAACAAATCTTTTGATTTGTACTTTGTTGTACTGTATTTATACGACAGCTGAAAAGCTCAGCCTAACTTCCCCAGTATATACAAAAATATGCATGACTAGTCCAACACGCACATACATAAACAAATCTTTAATGCAGACACACATAAACGCACTCATGCACGCCTGCATGCATGCATGTACGCACACACACACACACACACACACACACACACACACACACACACACAGACACACCCTACCTATTGCTCTACTTCCTACTCCAAAAGATCACTGATGTTAAAAAACTTACAATAAAGTGGTTCTAGTACTGAAATAGCATAGTGTGGTGGCAATAATGAAAGTATGTAGTGTACATGTAGCATAGTGGCAATGCTGTCTGAAATCTGAAATATAAGTAATCATGTTCTACAATAGACATCACACAAAAATGTCAAGACAAGCCATGATATATTTCCCAGCAACCATTGAGACTATCATAACGATGATGTCATCTTGACTTCCTGTCTCTAAAAGACAACCAGCGTAGTGACATCATTCAGACATGTAGTTACTTTACTTTGCATACTGATCAAGGCCGACTTGAATCCGTGACATAATGTGCATTGCACGATTTACAACATGTACATAAAATAAAGAATACACACTTGATTTCTACATGTAGTTATATATAAAACACACACATACATGTATATACTGTATATACATGTATGTGTATTACATAAAGCTGGGTAAGTTTACTCAAAAACATGGCTCAACTTGTAGTAAATTTTATGTACAAAATTGAAAAATCACTGCTATATAATTATATTGTGTATGTTATGTATAAAATATATATTATTTAATCAAGGACCACAATGGAATTAAGTTTCAAACTTATGTATATATATTTTAAAATGATTTTTATATATATTTATTTACATGATGTCTATGACAAAAAGTTTGCGATATACAGAATTTAGATATTATGTTCAAACAGTTTTTTCACGAAGAGTCAATTTATAGAGTGGGACATGCAAGTAAGAGCACCGATTCGTGTCAAAAATGGTACACATGCACATAGAACCTCTTTTTAGTGATTCATGTCATGTAAAACTTGTTAGTCCTGAATAAACAGATGATATGGATTTATATGACCATCTGACCTGCTGTATTAGGGTGGAGAATTCATTTAAATTGAAATGACAACCTGAATCTAGAGTACGCACACATCTATCCAGTGACTTCAATTAAGTCCAACTACTGCACTGATTGGTAAGAATTACCCAGACCCATGCAAACAGATCAATTTCATTAATTCACCTTTACTATTCATGCTACATTTACAGAAGGAGAATGATTACATGACTTTGTGAATGCAGAGTTGGACACTGCCTTCCTTTCAATGTAAAAGATAGATGATACAACCATGGCATGCCATCACATATATACATATACTTGTATATTCCCAAAAACAAAAATGCCCATGATAATTTTTATTGCAGAACACAATAATTTAACAACCATGTACATGTATACATATAATTACATTTAGTTTTTTTCTTACTATCTTTATTTCTAAGTACAAGTTTTGAATTGATGTATGTTTTGTAAAATGTAGTCATTTTAAATTGTTGATAACTTTACTTTTGAATGTTTGAAATGTTGTATGTTTATGTAAAAACAATCATTTTAATTAGTTTTTAAATATTTTTATTTCTGAATATTTAAAAGTTAAAAATTATTGTATATTTATGTAGTCATTTTAGTTAGTTTTTCTACATTTATATTTCAAATTAAACAAGTTAGAAATGAGGACTTTTTATTTGGTTCATTTTACTTTATATTGCAATAAACACAGAAGAACAGTTTTATATTGTCTTTTTAAGTTGATGTCAGTTTCCACATCCATTATTTCTTGCAAGACTTCATAATTTTTTACAATTTCATTATTTTTTCTTGAATATGTAAAAAACAGTTTAGGGTCGGCAGTGAAAAACTAGGTGGGGTCAGGTAACCGGAACCAAACAAATTTTTTTGAAAATACACAAAAGACAAGGCATGCAATTGCCTCAAAATGAAATGTGAAATTTCTAGTGGGTTCACTGAAAATACTTGGTCATTTAAATGTAGCTTTATGATGACATGCAATGAACACAATATCTCTTGGTTATACAACCGAAATATTGTGCAAGTAGTTACATGATACACTGTACTTGCTTACAATACAAATTTGGTATCCATCAGTATCCCATAACAGTAGATAAAATGTAAGGATGGCAAGGGAAATAAATCTTGCATCCAAGAGCACAGAAATGTAAATGTCAAACTCATTAAAATGGATGTTTTGAAGCATAGCATAAATATCTATACTAATCCAGGTACTTGTCTGCATATATTATATGATATTCCAGCATCTAAAATATATTCATTCACTTTTGTTCTGTCCAAGAAATTCTTTGAAATAAGTGGTTTAAAATATTGGGAATTCACAAAACATGAGTATATTCATGTTCTTTGTATAAAATATCAGAGCATAATAAAATGATACATGTGATATCTCATTATTAAGTATTTACATTATTTTACAAATGTCTCAGCTGCAGAACTTGTTCCTTTTTAATGTCAGATTGTACCTTATTGTTTCCATATATGTATTCAGAAGCAAGTATACACCCAAAACTATCATTGACAACTATTTGTTTTTTAGTGTAAAAATTGTTCTGTTGTTGCTGGGTTTTTTTTGTTTGTTTTTTTCAAAATCATTATGCAATGTACTATTGATATATTTACATGGAAATTTGAATGCAGAGAGAGAGAGCAGCTGTGCAATTCTGATGCAATTTTGACTTAAAGACTTAAGATATGTCATCATCATAACTGCACCTACATATATTGTACATGTACTATATTCTATTTTCCACACAAATGAAGTATTCATAATCATACAAACAAACTGGTAACGTCAGCTGTCTATTAAACAGCCTATAAATGATGCTACATGTAAAGATGCATATATATATATCTTCACGTTTCCACTTCATAAGATAAGTTTTGGCTTATTCTTTGTTTGTTTCTTTCTACACACAGGCAGCCTCAATTCTTTTTGGTTTTATTCCAGATATACACATGGACATTGATGGTCAGAAACCCTATTGTTTATTTCACTCCAGGTATTCACATGGACATTATAATTCCTGATGGTCAGAAACCCTATTGTTTATTTCACTCCAGGTATACACATGGACATTATAATTCCTGATGGTCAGAAACCCTATTGTTTATTTCACTCCAGGTATTCACATGGACATTATAATTCCTGATGGTCAGAAACCCTATTGTTTATTTCACTCCAGGTATATACATGGATATTATAATTCCTGATGGTCAGAAACCCTATTGTTTATTTCACTCCAGGTATTCACATGGACATTATAATTCCTGATGGTCAGAAACCCTATTGTTTATTTCACTCCAGGTATACACATGGACATTATAATTCCTGATGGTCAGAAACCCTATTGTTTATTTCACTTCAGGTATACACATGGACATTATAATTCCTGATGGTCAGAAACCTTATTGTTTATTCCACTCCAGGTATACACATGGGCATTATAATTTCTGATGGTCAGAAACCCTATTGACCAGGTATACACATTATAATTCCTAGCAGGTAGAACCCATGTTGTTTAGTCCACTCCAAAATAACTTAAAATTTGTAAAACAATACCAGTATATCTAGATTGTAAGATATCATAATTTATTCAAACACAATAATAATTCCCAGAGAAATTACCAAAGGTTACAAAGCACAGACAAAATAAGTAAAATATAAGAAAATTTAAACTTAAAATATACAATAAAAAAAAATTTAAAAAAGAAGATAAAATTGATAAAATTATAAATAATAATAATGAATTGATATGTTGTGTTGTTTTGCCTTGGGAGCTCAAATTGTACCTTACAGATTATGGTCTCCTAGATGCACTGTTCTTGGAATCTAGCTATTATTTCAACCTCTTGCAATCTCTTATCTCCATGGAAAGTACACCTTCATATCATTTTACCTACTAGACATATATCTATCTAGATATAAGATTATACATGTACACGCATGTCAGAACATGTATCAAATGTACCAGACAGACAGGACCAACAGACACACATATTAGATCACTGCAACCTCTCAGAGAAGAATACAGCAGGCTGAACCTTTATAGTATCGATTAACCTCATAAACAGAAAAAAGTAACAATATTGAACACAACAAAAATATCCAGGATTTTGTTTTTAATTTGAAGTTACGTTTCCTGCGAGCACAGTTCATTTACAAAGGTTAATAATTATAGCTTAATCCACATGAATTCATATTCCTAAAGTGAACTGTCTAATCTTTTAGAGACATATTGGCTGAATACAGATATGATAGTCTGAATTTATATTTCAGGCCTGCATATAGTACAATTTACATTCTCATGTACTATTTTATAGTACATGTACCAGTAGCAGTGCAAGTTATCACTGGCGTCAATGCTAGCCCACTATATTTGCACTACAGTGCAATACCAAGCTATTATTGCACACAAGTATGCTAATGAGTATGTGACTTTTCCTGAAATCATGTGATCATACCGAATGACTTTATGGAATTTTCCTGTTTTGGATAAACGTAGTAGAACCCAATGAGGTGTGCCAGAGTGGACACTCAGGGTATTTGAACATTGTGCTTGCAGTGTTTTCTGTTCCACTTTCACTGGCTTTTGTTCTTGAAAGTACAGCTGCAGAGAATACTGCAAGCACTCATAATCACTAGCACTAACACGTCATGGGGGTTCTGTCATATACATAAGTATTACATATAGGTATTCAGCCTTACAGCATACAGAAAAACACATGATTCAATCAATTGGAGATCAAACCTCATTACTGGATGAATCATCATCTTTTCAATGTAACTACACAGTTCTCTTCAACAAATAATAATGAGTCACCAGGAATTTTTACTTGCCTTACAAACAAAATGTGTCTTTGAATCAGCTGTACCACTTCTATTTTTCAATAAAATGGGTACTTTGACTCTCTTATGAAGGTTTAGATAATCATTAGGCAAAAGCCAAGTATTTAGCTCTTTTAATAACCAACTGAAAATACTAGCATAAAACATAAAAACTCAATACTACATGTAGAATATATGTAGTATAATAAATTAAAAGGAAAAGTTCAGTCAGATTTATTTCTATAGTTTAAACCATTCATAGTATTATTATTGTCACAAGTAAAAACAATTATAATGAACCGTACCAATCTGATGTTGGCTAATCGTTCATTGTTATTTCACCTTGGTATTTTTGCTTCAAAATACATGTTTTTGTTTTCGTCGACCACCTCCTCTACGTCATCGTCACAAAAGTAAACATGTATCACGAAGGTCAATTGAAGCAAAAATACTGAGGTAAAATAACAATGAATGATTAGCCGACATCTACATCTATATCGGATTTTAATCAGATTGTGACCTGTACATGCTGATGAAGTACATACCTCACTGTTGTAGCAGGAATTGAAATGACATTTCATAATTTATTGATTTTCCATTGACCTTACCTTGGAGGTCATAGTTGCCTCAACAACCTGAGACACTATTAAATCTGTACAATGTGAAAGTCACCTGCTGCATACGGATGATAAAAATGTACATTTAATATGCTATATCATCATCATCATCATCATCATCATCTCACCACCACCACCACCACCACCACCACCTCCATCATCATCATCATCATCATCATCATCTCACCACCACCACCACCACCGACACCACCACCTCCATCATTGTCATCATCATCTCACCACCCCCACCACCACCATCATTGTCATCACCATCTCACCACCATCATTGTCACCACCATCATTGTCACCACCATCTCACCACCACCACCACCATCACCATCATCATCATCATCATCATCATCATCCTCATCATCATCATCATCATCATCATCATCATCATCATCATCATCCAGCTCAAGTAGATGTTGTTTTCACCCTGACAAGCTTAAATGTCACTGACAATTTTTTAAAGGCAGTGCAAAATAATGGCTCTAACATAGTCACTCTATTGTACATGTACATGTACTCATCTGGGATAGTGCTCGAGTATAACAAGGTCACAGATCCAGCCAATAAACAGACTATCTGTGCTCATCAGCTCAAGTAAATGTCATTTTCATCCTGACAGGGCTAAATGTCATTGACAATTTTTTAAAGGCAGTGCAAAATAATGGCGCTTCAACATTCTCTCCACTTTACAAGTATATTGGGAATGCACACATATAGCAAAGCCACTACACAGCTAGACTACATTCTATCTGTGCTCATTATCTCTCATAGATCACTCATAGGAAATTGATATTTTTGTTCTGACAGGGTGAAATGTTATAATATTGACAGTTTTTTATGGAAGCGTGAAATTATTCATCTTGAAATATTTACCCCATTTTCAGGTACTCATCTGGGACACAAGATGCAGGTTCACAATACTCTATTTACGTGTAACGCTGACAGATTGCAATCAGGTGTGACCAATTATGGCATAATTGGCCACTGTGCTTTTATTGTCTACATAAACATCTCTAATAAGACTGTGACCCTTTTTTGACGTACATCTAGGAATTGTAAAACTGCATTATTTATCAAGCTAGTAGGAGCAGCTTTTGAAGTGTGTTGATATTTCAGTTGCTGACCAGCACTCATTGAACCTGATGAGAATACCGCTATGACATAACACACAAGTTAGCCCAAAATATCAGTGGATGGAGTAAAATCATTTCCTTGGCAGTATCCTTCATTGCTGTCACATTAATAATCAACATTAAATACAACATTCATATGTATGAGATGCAATATAGTAATTGTGGGAATTATATAAACACAAACTTAAAATGAATTGTTACAAGAAATACATTATTAATGATAACCTTACCACATCTCTTTGTAAGGAAAAATTGAGAGAGAAATATTATGGCAAGCTAACATTTCTAAAATAGAATTTCAAAAAAAAATATAACAGTAAATTCATGATTATGAAGCAATATTACACAATCTATAATTAAGGAATATTTACAACTTATGAATATGAATTATAGTATAATTTTGTAAATGTATAATAATGAAGAAATACCAAATGAAATATGCTTATGAATATAATGAAATATGCAGTATGATAATGAAATGTAATGAAATGCCACGCTTGTGAGCAAGTATAAAATATTGGCATCGAAGCATAGGTGTAATAGGGTATATGCAGTTTAACCATGTAGCTATATGAGGTACCAACCCAAGAGAATGGAGGACAAGTACACTCACATTGATACTCTAAATCATAGAATGAATTATGGTCATAGTTAAAGAAAGGACTTTTGCTGGTAGTGACATAGCCATTATTCAGATAGTATTAGATGTGCAGTACGTATCACCCAACTACAAGTAATCTATACTCTTAAATCACTTATCTGCAACTTTCAGCCATATTATATAAACTATATGCAAATGAAGCACCAGTTGCCAATTTCCCAGGGTTCAATTCAAGTCCATGCAAAGCCTCTAGATGTTAAGAAAATAATGGTTGCTATTTTTGTTATCTACTTTGTTCTTCTCTGGACTTACATATAAGCATCCATAATGAAGTTTTAATAATAATAATATTAATAATAATACATAATATTTCACTTTTCTTATTAGGAAAACGTAAAGACACATGTATATTTTTCAGAGGCTTTAAAACATCCTTCATAAATTTATGAGAGCTGCAGCCTTTACTTCACTTCTACTTTAAATCTTTGCAACTACATTGTACGTACAGTACTTCGAAGTCAGTCAGAAGTAAAAAATGTTGGTATTTGAATAATGAAGTCTAGTTCACCTGGATTTTTAATTTTTTTAATAATTCTGTTTAAGATGGCTGCATGAAGAAGATGAATCTTTACTATCTACTGTAATAATTAATAATTGCAAGTGTATACTATAGAATATATATGAATATGTTTTTCCCCCTTATTTCCATACATGTATGAATTCCATAAACCGATTTCCTTTTGTACATGTACGTGTATGAATTGCAAATTTAAAAACACACTATCCATTCAATATGATATCCTAAGTGCATAGAGTCCTCTTTTCACATCTAAGCATCTGCTTGATAAGAAGACAAGAGGTGTATTCCTTATGTAATATATGAATAAAACTGAATTTCAAAACCACTTCAAATACCGTCAAGATGATATCAAATATAGTTACAGGACACCAAACTCAGATGTTTCAGTTACAAATTGTACATAGAGACACTTCTTTTCATATTTGCTGTATTGATACGATCAATGTCTGGTGAAGTGGTGACAAAGGTCTTTGAATCCCCATGCAGAAAAAAATATTTTGATGGGGAGGCATTGTAATACACATGAATATGATGTATCTGTGTATGTATATCATGTGAGAGTGTGTGTATGTGTACATACATGTTAGATGTGTACATTTTTATGTAATACTATGTACATATGTAGGTACATATATGTATGTACATTTGTGTACATTGTATATGTACATGTATGTATGTGTACTTATATCTTTATGTGTGTGTGCATGCACACGTGCATGTGTGTATATGTATGTATGTATGTATGTATGTATGTATGTATGTATTTATGTGTGTACATGCATATGTACGTATGTATGTGTGTGTATGTGTATGTATGTGTATGTATGTGTGTATGTATGTATGTATGTATGTATGTATGTATGTATGTATGTATGTATGTACATGTATGTATGTATTTGTATGTATGTATGTGTGTATGTATGTATGTATGTATGTGTGTATGTATGTGTGTATGCCGACATCATACAAATGTATTTAGACCATACATGTAATATGAAAATAGCTTTTCTTAATAAATTGATTGAGGATATTTGCTAATTGACATCTAAGCAAACTGACTGAAATATACCAGTATCATGTGCATTGCAATTTCTGAAATGGAAAATATATACACATGCGAGTAAAATCTACCTGAAAGTTTGAAAGATATTAGATTTCCAATCTGATACTGAGGCTGTAAAATCCTTAGCCAAACATTTGTATATGAAACAAGATGATAAGCTGTATAATTGTACAAGATTCATTTCATTTCAAATACACACTATGATCAGATTACATGCACACGTATTTCAAATTGCTCTTTCATCTGCACATACAATGTTCCAACTCCAACTGGTATATGTACATGACTTAATTCAATAAAGGCAACAAAACTGTTGTGTGGGTGATATTGCTAGTATTTTAACAATTCCTTTGAATTTCGTTGATACCAATATCACGTCATCATGACACTACTCAAATTGTTTGTATTACCTTCTATGAGGACTTTAGAACTGTGGTATGGATTAACAGAACAATATTTGTGTTACTAGAGATGAACAAATTTTTTATATTTCATTTATACTATGATCACATGACATTACCAGCTGACTTGTCTCAAGTTGGATTCTTGAAAATAGCGCCAATGGCTTTGTAGCACAACTGTAATGTTTGGGCAATGATTGCTGTAATTTCCAGGGTTGATTGGTAGGATACCATTCTGTCTTGGTAAGTTTATTCATACTCAACCTTGTTGCTATTTTTGCATAAGATACTATTGGTTGTTGCTATGGTCTTGTTGCTAGGCATATACATGTATAAGTTGTTGAATGTTTATTCACTTGCCTACCCATCACTGTTTTTAGCTTTGCAATATACATACCATCATTTGACTACTGCTACATGTATGGACATGGGATGGTCATGGTTGCTAGGGTAAGATGTGTAAATATGTTTTGTACAACATCTGCAGAATGACACCTTTTTTCTTATTAGGAAAGCATAAAGGACACTTAGGTATATTTTCTAATTTGCACATCACTAATAGGGTCATCATGTCCTGTCCCATGAGTTACTTCTTAAACTCAGGCAATGTAATGTTCACACCTCTCCACAATTAATGTCACAAATTGTGGTCCATGTATACTAACTGCAGACCGTTTGTGTTTAATTTACAAAGGTTATAACAGACAAGCAGTTCACAGTTTTTAGCTTTGAACTTTTCGATCTGTCTTGGTTAACAATCCACATCAGAATGACAAATTCCATAGTTACAGCTGACCACTACTACAATTACGTTTAGTTTAATACAACAATCTCCGAAGCTCAATCACACCTCTACATGAATCAACAAGTATTAGTAATATTAGATCAATTAAAAGGTTTATAATATGGGATTGACTCCAAGTATATCAATTAAAACATGTATTTAGTATATGTATATGTATAGAGCTGAGCTTAATTTAGTGAAATTACAAGTGTTGGAAATATCAGCTGTTTTAAATTGAAAAATTGAAATCTACCGATATGAATCATTTTACAATATTTACCTGTGTGTAGGACAGTATGCTGGAGAAAGAGAACATTTGGTATTAACATATACATATAGTACATACAATGCAATAAATCCCATATAAACATGGAATTGAGTAGTTTTTTGTTCATGATATCCTGTTTTGGTTGCTAAAGTTAGAACCATGCCATACAGTCATTGTAAAATTCCTACAAACAGCCATCTGTAGCTGACAGGGAAGGTTTTTAATCTGAAATACGTCGATTATAATAATATGTACACTATACATTGGCATTTATTCATGTCATGTCTCGTGTCGTGTTTCTGGACATATTGACTGACAGATGTATATCCCAAAGCACTATTCCAACTATTTTGATCACATGGAGTGTATACATGTATGATATAGTCTGCCAACAAATCAGGGTAACTAATTTGTATAACCATTTACATATTCAATACTTTGCATGTAATTTGCTTTCGGTTTCACAATCGATTACATTTTGTGTCCAAGTCTAAATATGTTAAGAATAATATTCAGTGAAGACTGTTGCAGACAATTATTGCAAATTCATCTTTTATACATCTACATGTACCTGAACATGGCATAATGCCATATTTAAGAATAAGAAGTACACAAATACACATACAGTCATGTACTTGCAATAGATTGGCAGACAGCTAGTCAAGGTATTACCATCTCATTCCAACAGTAACCATATATGAGTATCATGTCATTAGGAATGTAAATACATGTAGCTGGACACTATAATACACATCCTGGTATCAGTTTCTAACTTTAACTACAAGATGTACATGTACAACATATTATTACATATGTACCAGTGATTACTTGCACCAGTGCAGACACATACTAGGGGTATTTATACTGCAGTATAACATTATTACATACCTGAATGTGTGCAAATGATATGCAAATAAGGGAACAATCATTTGCTCAAGAAATAAAAATTTGCTTTTTCAGATAAAACTATGTAATAATGACAGAATCCCATTCGACCTGAGTTCCACTGTGGGTATTTGCACTCATACTTGCTGTGTTTTCTACTGCACATTATTTGCTATGATTGTGAAAGTAAGGCTGCAGAGAACACTTCAAGTACTCATGCAAATGCCTGACATACACCACACTTGCACTCGCCCATCATGGGGTTTTGTCATATCATTTTGGACAATATCGCCTAAATGGACTGAAGGATTCAGCTTTGTGTACATTCCTGTAATTATACCCATGTTTAGCTTATGTTTACATGAGCAATGTTAAACAAATTATGAATCTGTCAGGCTTTAGCTCAGGTACATGTACATGTAACTTTTTATAGTTTTTCCATAAATTTATGCTTGTGTTCAAATTAGGATTGAAATTTCGATGTCATAAGCAGTTGTCTGGCCGAGTGATAGAAAAAAGTTACTGTAGAATATAAAAATGATCCCACAATAGAATTATATTGATAGGATAACATTATAATGCAAGAACATTAGATGGAAACCCTGGTCTTTAAAATTACATCAAAATTATAAATGGTTCAATCCTTTTCATTACTCATGTTGAATTAGATGTTTACTAGTCATTAATGGTATATTGGCGTACATGATGTCTGATGTAATCAGTGTGAATAAACAGTCTGGAGTATTTTAATTGCCTTTGTCAACAAATTGTAAATCTGAGGGACACTCAAGGTTTGACTGTACAATAGCAGGCTTCAGCAACTGGCACATAATAAAGACACTGAAAATAACAATAAATATCATAACACAAAGAGTTTTTGTTACAGCTTCCAAGACTTTGTTAATAATCGTTATACATACATGTACGGTATTCCATTCAATGTTCCATAATCTCAAATAACCTCAACACTATTAATTTCGTTCCTGTTCTGGAATATTTTATATGATTATTATTAACAACATTTGCCAAAAGAGCAAATCATTTCTATAACTTATAAGCAGTATATATTAAATCATTTTTGACAAAAGAAAATTTGGTGTTTAATTTAACAGGAAAGTTATTTGTCATATGATAAATGTCTGTCTGTCTGTCTGTCTGTCTGTCTCTGTCTCTCTCTCTCTCTCTCTCTCTCTCGCTCTCTCTCTTTCTTTCTCTCTCTGTAGTTATACATGTAAATGTAACTGAGGCACTGAAAAAGTGACAGCTTTGTAACATTGAGTCATTTTCTCCTTTACAAGAAGGAATAATAAGCAAGTTAAGTAAGTATGGCCTTGGTGAGACAGACATCACACTGTTTATGAGGACAATTTAAAGGTTCACTGTCTGAGACAGTATATTCGGCCTTCAAATCTGTATGTAGGTGATAATAAATTGTCACATGAAAACAGCCATACAATAAGTGTACATAAATTTAGTGCTAATGCTCTTATACACATGCCACTGTGTTTTCTGTGTCTACATTTTAACAACTGAAAACAAATGAACCACCCAAAGTATAAAAATAAAACAGCATAAAAAATATGCATAATCGCTGACAACATATTGTCACACATGTTGTGCACATAGATGGACTAAACAAACAAATTACTGTGTCATATACATTTCAAACTAAATACTCATGAATATTCATTGTTCATCTAATGCATATCTGCTAAGTCTCATGATGCAACAGTGCTAGTGCAATTAAGGTAAAAAAAAAACGCTTCAAGTTGGTGTATCTTGGCAGTAAAGCAAACTTCATGTGATGTGAATTAAATTACAAATTGATTCTCAGAATCCAAACTTTATAAAAAATGCCTTTATTTCCTGGAGTGATGTTCCCTTTAAGGGTACTAATAAGTAGGTAATATTTACCTGAGTTCCCTAAATATTAAATAATATGTCCATAAATTTTCCATCCTCATCACACAATCAGCGGTAGCCTGAGTGGGCTACCATCAGCAATTTATAGTAGTCCCATCACAAGAATTGGTAGTCCGTTGGCATGGGACTATAGTTATTTTTGAGCCCTGATGTATATTAGCAGGTTTCACCACTCTGATTTCTAGGACAACCAAACCTTACCAAAAGACACTGAACTTGACATACATACAGTAATACAGTTCCTTTGACTAATCAACATAGCAGGTAATAGATAAATGAACATGTGTTACTAGTCCATTTGAATATTTTGACCCCCAGGTCAGGTATACATTACACATGTATTAATACATATCTAGGAATTTGAAATTCATATCTGTATTCAGAAAAGGATAACATACTATTAAGCTGATATACACGTATCACTGCACAATAGAGTTACCTGTAGATATACAAAATGAATACCATATGGTCCAAACACCATTTATTTTCAAATATTTCTCTTATCTTTTTGTTTATCCCTTTTAAAAATTATTAGCTCTACTTGACAAAAACATTTATTACCATACATATGTTTTCATCATTGTGGTTAGAGTGACCAGCAACATACATAATCTAGGTTATAAAATGATATAAAAAGACTTCCAACAATTCTAAGATATTAGTTAAACGGGATAATATTTGGGAATTTCATTTTCATTTTTTGATAATGTCAGTCATATTCAAGATTTGGTATTTCATTCAGATCTGTTTTCACAATTACTGTTTGTAACTCATAGTTGAGAAAAGGCAAAATTAAAACCTAGCGAAAAATACTTAATTATGCAGACGTTTATAATTCTTTTTCTAATGTGAAATAGTGAGAATTTTTCAAATTATTAAAACTGTAATACTTACTTAATCAATATTTAATCCTGTTTTTTATAAAGAAAACAAATTTTACATTTTCAGCCAGTAAAATGTTAAAATGTGGCAGCTTGTTGTGTTGCCAGGAGTCCGACATGAATGCAGACAATACCTAGAAGTATTTGCCCTATTTCCTTGTACTACAATGGTAATGACGTAGTTGCACACAAGAACGGCTAAGACATAAATTTGTGATCAAAGCACAAAATTTATGCTATCAATTATTATAATCAAAATATAATATATTTATATATTCATATATTGTCTACTTGCTACATTGTAATATAAAACTGAAATGATAACAATCAATATATTAATATGTTATCACCAGTGTGCCGATGCCCTGTAAGCAAATTTGATGCATCACTGACGCACACAATTTCAAGTGATGCACCAAAATTTGGTGTTCCCCATATCTCTTACTAAATGGTGACGCAGAAGAAATACTTTCTTTTTTTTTCATTTTGACTCACAACAACAAAATTTGGGTATCATTAGAAGGCACTCTGGTTATCACATATTATTTCACTCTTTTCAGTATGTATATGTACAAATGCTGTCAATTTGTGAATATTTTCCTTTGTACTTCTGTGTATAGATACATACAAATGTACCATAATTCATACAATGACGCAAGATAAACATCTTACTGATAAATCATGCATTTGTGCCTTCTTTGTGAATTGAATGGATTCCGTTATGTATATAACAGTGGATGATATTATACTAACTATGGACTATTACATGATTTCATGTTATTTTCATTTTACTGTTATCCATTTAATTTATATAACTGCTACATGTTTTCAACAAAGTAGCCAAAAATAAATTGTGTAGTTCCACGTGGGAGGTAATGACACAATTAGTGATAATGACAAAGCCAGACAGATACTGAGAGACAGAGAATGGGACAGACAGACAGATAGGCAGGCAGGCAGACAGACAGGCAGGCAGGCAGACAGACAGACAGACAGACAGACAGACAGACAGACAGACAGACAGACAGGTAGACTGGCACAGGCAGGCAGGCAGACAACAGAGACAGACAGACAGACAGACAGACAGACAGACAGACAGACAGACAGACAGACAGACAGACAGACAGACAGACAGACAGACAGACAGACAGACAGGCAAATAGAAATGAGACAGACTGGGGAAGAAAGAGAGGGATGAAAAAAAGCTTATTTTTTCATCGATCATTTCTCTTGCTTTTGTATCCAAATTAACCAGTGAGGTTACAGAGTATGACTAAGGGCTAAATTCGTGATTCAAACATTAATCAATAAGTGTATGTATGGAAGTTAAACAAATGAATAGACATCATAATGTTGAAATGCTAGGAAAGCCATCGGGCATTGTTCTAGAATGAATTGGTAGTTGGTAAATTAAATGAAAATGATTGACTGCATTACACATACACATGCAAGCAGCTCTAAATGTATGATGAATAGTCACTATGTAGACCAATTTCAATCAAAACTTGAGACAAAACAAATAGCAAGATAATATTAAATTTCCATGGAAAGCTGTTATTCTGCATCAAAAGGAATACATTTCAAATACATTTATCAACTTGTAGTAGGTATATGTGGAATCATGATGATAGGCAAATGGTTAGAGTGGCTGGCTTTGAATCTGCAGGTTGCAGGTTAGACCCCATCGCTGTCATTTGTCTCTGAATGTCTAAAGTCCTTGGGCAAGATTTGAACCATGATTGTGCCTCAGTCAATCCAGCTGTATAATTGGGGACCTGGTAGGACAGAGGTTGCAATATGAATGCTTTAATCCTATGTGCTTATTAAGGCTGCAATGGATTGTATGCTCCACAGGGAGTTGAGGAAGTATAAAGGGCTGTTGTGCTGTTATAGATAATAATTGTAAAGTGCTTTGAACTCAAAGTGGGAAAACGCTATATAAACACCAACATTATTATTATTATGCATGTTGTTGGAGTTTTTATCATCTCCTGAAAATAATGTTATGCAGTGAAGAAAAATATCTTTTTATCTATAATTTTCAGCATCTTTGTTCCAGTATCATGTACTTTAATGCACTAGCTGCAACTGAAAAATGTTTTTAAAAAACGTTTTGTTTGATACAAAACTATCTACATACTATTAACATAATATCTCTATACTATTAACATAACGTTTACAAACTGTTAACATAACATTTGCATACTATTAACATAACATTTGCATACAATTAACATAGTATTTGCATTTTGTTTGTATTTGCATACTATTAACATAATCTTTGCACATTATTAATATATACATCTCTGTATGCAAACATCGTTTACTGTTTGCTGTACAGATATAAAGTGACTTATCTGATATGGCAAAGAGCCATAACTTACAATTTATGGGGAATAACTTCCTAGTAGTCTCTAAAATCACTTCTGATGCTGTCAAACATTTCATTTCAGCTGTGATGTTGCCTTAAAGTGATAGTTGACACAACAATGTGAACAAAGTTCATGCTACTTAACGCAATCAAACTCCTTGTACTATTGGCAGTGACGTACCCTTTGTAATTGCTACATCACTCAGTGTCACTTTCATGATTTGAAGTATTCTTTGATGAAACTGTCAGGTGCCGTCTGTAATTTGACACAAATACATTTATGAACATGTGACCACCAAATATTTGCCAGTCTCTAAACAACATAATGTGAAGGCTGATTTTCATTCTTTTGCATCATTCTTCTAATTCTAAATGTATTTTCACTTTCAGTTTTGTATCATAACTTGCCACGAGATAAGTGTCTCAAACTATACTATAATTTATGATACTTGATAGTGAGAAATACACAATAATTCTTTTCAATGAAGAGGAATCATGGCTCATCCCATTTTGTTACTACCCATGTTTGTATTAAAGCATATGAAAGTGTATGTGTGTGTTAATGTTAATATTATGTAAATCATATGCAAATTATTATGCAAATGATCAGTCATGGTTGCCATCATCAATCACTGCTGTATCAAACTGTTTGACATGGTGAGACTATCTCTTTTCTACATTATAAATTTCTCTGTTCTCTTTTAATACTTAAACATGCATCATTTTCAAACACTAAGGATTAAGAATTACAGTGAATTGATTTTGCTCAAGATTTTTTCGTCAGAAAATTCAACTTCAAACTTTGTAAATAGCAAACTTGATGAACTGTACATTTTTAAGTGTTGAATCTGATGTGATTTATAAGTGAGATTAAATCATACTACTTACAACTCATAATTAGAATAGTTAATAATATACATTCTACCATTACTAAGTAAATAAAAGTGGAATTCCTGGGTTGTGCAGATATTTTGGCTATGTACAACATCAAATTTATTTCATTAATATTTCAGAAGAAAGTAATTTCATACGCAGATGTGTAGAAATAAATATGCAATCACACTGATAATTTTTTGTTCATTTATTCAAACTCAGAGATCATAAGTTTGTTTTAAATGATAATCAATTAATTAATTAATACAAACTTTATCCTAAATTAGGCTATTTCATTGGTGCTCTTCCTTATAAATAGTTTTTGTATATATATTTGTCATTTCTGTTAAGATATGCTGTGACTCATTTGAAAACCTAGTGATGTCAGAGTGTGTTTATCTGAGGGTATATGGTCAGAATCCCATACAGCTTTTCACATATTGCACAGACTCCCATCAAACATCAAACATTCGTCAGTATACAGAAAGTAATGCTAATTTTAACAAAGCAATTTTCTTTTTGCTAAAGGCAGTATTAAAGATGGTAGAAACTACCGAAGTTGTTCAGGTTATTTACTTGGATTCCTCACCAAAATTAAGATGCACTAGCTGAAACTGGAACATAAAACTGTTTAGTTAGATAAAATGACTTTACATGTATTAATACAGTACAGACTTAACCGTACTGGATCAACTATGGGTAACTGTATTTGTGTAACTGTACATATAATATAGTACATGTATATAATAAATCCAACCAAACTGATTTTAGGGTTCTCACCCTAAAATCTGTGCCCCCACCTCCACCCCAACATGACAATAATGTCAATTTATTACTGTACTTGAACTACTACTTCCTATGGATAAATCAGATTGGTATTTTTAATACTTTTTGATGAATATATTGATGGTTGTCAGATCGAAAAAAATAATACTCCAGTTACAGCTGAGTGCAGCTTTAACATATTTTCCCGTTGTTACTGGTTTTTAAAACCTAAAAATACTGGCAGTGTAACTGTGTTGTCAAACAAAAGCAGAAGATGTCGACATGTCAACTAAATGTACAGAACTAGTATACCTGCATTTATCTGTGATGCCACTCTCATCGCAATGACAACCACTGTACAAATATTCTTTATATTTGTAGAATAATAAAGGAAACAAAACTGTACATTCAAAACCTTGTCTTTTCACTTCAGAATGCACTGAATTATATCCAATTGAACATTCAAAACTTTTCTTAAAACTAGATTTTAGTTTTTCTAATCTTCTTACTATATCACCAATCAATATCAATAATGACCAAATTCAATTGTTAATGAAAGAATGTTTTGAAGTGTTACCTAATGAAAACATTCATTGTCAAACATGTAACAATACTAACTATATACAGTACGGATTTGTCACAAAATAACAAATTAACTTTGAAATCCATGTATATGTAGACTCAGGTTTTGAACAAAGCAGCTAAATTATTCATGTTATTACACACATATTTGCCTTAGTAATTGCACTGAACCCGAATGATTACCGATTGTGTGTAGTGCCTTCAGGCAATTTGGTATCTTTTTTCCACAGTGGTACTAATCACAAAGGCAATATAATATGCCATAGTACAATTTTCAAGTGTCTCCATGTTAAGGGTGTACAGGTGTGGGTGACTTCCTTTCAAATTTAACAGTAAAATATTGTATAGTAACTCTTATGCACAGTGTAGCTTTTAATATAGCTTATAATTTATGTTTATTGTAGAAATAAAAATCAGAGCTTCTCATGTGAAGTCTATATTAAATTTTATCAAATTTTATAAATAAATGTATGTGTAAATGTCAGATTATGTGGCCTCAGATGGATGAATCATTAGTAAAGTAAAAATGTTAAGTGTATTTCAAAGTTTACAATATACATGTGTACTTTCACTCTCATAACTTATCTGTTGGACATTTTGTTCTCCTTCTAAATTTCTACACATACAAATAAGTTCTAGGAACGCTATGTCATTGTCTGAGACATGGCAGACGCCAATTCATGTTCATGTATTTGGGTCATATTGACGGCATGGCCTCTTTTCATCTGTTTCACGATTTTGCTGCGCGCGGTAGATTCTTTGATCCTTTTGTCGGTAATCGTTCAACCATAGTAAAAACGATACTCATAATACGATAACGGACATACAAAGAAAATATATTGCATGAGCACATGCACTTTCGAATTTAAAAAAAAAAAAGAAGAAGAAAGAAAATAAATTATTTTTCTGGCATTCTGTATTTTTTCGAATTACTTTCGTCTTCCGCCACGGTGAGTTTTTGTGAGATTTATGATGCACAATGGGTAATTTCCCAATTAATTTCACTTACCAGTCGTTTCACTTATTTGCTGCATCCGATTGAAGTCCAAATTATATGATATCAATTTTGGATCTGCTGTGCTCAGAGAGAAAATGCCACCGCCAGGGTAAGCACTTTCAATTTCTCGTACAACAGACGGGTCATATGGTCTCCAGCGGCCCTGATCGTTGAGCCATTCCCATACAAAGACGGCTGGAGAAGTATCAGTCGAGCTCGTCGCCATCTTCTCTTTCTCTCTCGAACAGCCTAGCCGCACAAGGGGATTCCTCCGTCGAGTAGGGACTCGACCATTAATAAAAAGGTGAGGTTGATACCCATGGAGGGTGATGACCTTATTACTAGAAATATAACTTTAAAATTAGTACGATAGACGTGTGTCTTATTACCTTTTTTATTCATTAGCTATGATTTCTATCTCTAAACACTACCAATCACTCAGAATTTGAGGACGTTTATTTTCAAATGATTGTATTAAAAGTATATCCCCATATGTGGTAATAGTAGTTACTTCGGGTACATAAATTAGTAAGTGACGTAAGAATGATAAACAAGACTAAAGGATTATGGGTATATCACTTTTACCTTGGCGAAATTGGTACTTTAATTTCTATTTTTTGATAATTTTAGGTAAAATATGGTGTCGGTTCAAATTCAAGTTAAAATTAACTATATTGGTGCCAGCAAATGTTAGCAGTCTCGCAAAATCACTCCATAGCAACACACACGGTAGCGTACACTAACTGAAACCTATTCACTAGAGACGGTTTTGGTATTAATCCGCTTACGCCAAAAATAGTTGAAAATGTTCACAAATTTGGAGGTTTAATTACATAAATACATATAAGTACTTTATAATATAGTGAAATAATTAAAGGAAAACATTTAGCAAAGTTTTAGAGGTCAAAGTAGCGAAAGGGAGATCTACTTTTTTTAGTTGTGTTTACACGTACTGAGAAAAGGGTTAGCAGTTACACGGTCTGTCACCTGAAACTGGTACCTTGCATTCCTCTCGATCGATCGAGTTCATGTATATGTTGCACCTGTAAATACATATTATTTATATTTGTACTCAAAAGATGTCTATAGAATTGGCGTAAAAGGTAAAAATGGATGACGTTAGAATCGAGTGGATTAGCAGTAAGGTTTCTGTTGGCCTAGATATCACAGATCCAACTGTCTTCGAAGAGCTCCTCAATGCAGACGATGGCGAATATGAACGAGAATTAGCTAAGTATTTGAACGAAACATGTGCTGAAGGACAGTCCACAATACTCTTCTATAAAAGCCTGAAGGAAGATGAAATCGAAGTTGAAGTTGAAATAGGTATGTATTATCTTCGATAACTGATAGCATGTTGTGTCAATTTTGAGAACCGATTACAACAAGATATAAACACTATACAGACTTTACACTGTACACAGGTCTCTTGTGCCACATCAAATCATAAATGTGGTGCCAGGATAAAAGTATTTAAGTAACACTCAAAATGGCAGGTGGTAGCCATTTCATAAATCGATACTATATTGGAAAATACATTATATAGGTACTGCTAGAGTATATAGTACTTGTCTTTCTAACTAACAGTCGGGGGAGGGGACTGTCTATTATCTAATATCTAAACATTGGAGGTAGCCCTGTATAGTTTGATGTTTTCTATTGAGAAAGAGATGATGTTTTCAGGAATCTAATGGAAAGAACCAGAAAATTTCCCCAAGTATTTCCAAAAGTACTCCTCAAGTCGTTTTGGTATATTAGTATATGACAATGAAATTGTTATTTTATTAAATGACACTTCCCATTTACTCTCATGACACAATTTGTTTTGTTTATCCATACCCAGACTGAAATAGTACCATTTTCATTTTTAACAATAACTACATAAATGTTATTCCGTGTCATGTAATCTTCAGTTTTCGTCACATATTGATAAGTATGGCATGTGTAATGCATGTACATGTTGTAGTTTGACCTATACTTTACTTCATTGACGTGCACCCATTAACAGAAATCTTACTCTCTATCTTTTTTTTGATGAAATCTTTTTTCAGAACCTTCTGAATTGGAGGAAGAGCTTGGTGAAGAAGATGGAGAGAAGGGAGAAGGTGAGCCACAAGCTATCGAAGGTGGTGAAGAACAACCACAGGACCAACAATCCCAGGGTGCTAATGGTATAGAACCACCAGAAACACCAGCTGAAACTCCAGTTGAAGATGGAGAAAAACCAAGTAAGTCATCAGTAACTGACATGAAGAACTTCATCTATAGCAGTGATAATGGCACATATAGTGTATGCATTTGATGTTTGATGAAGTCAAGTGATCATAATCATGACTTAATATTGAACTGTTACTACTAATGATATCAGTATCAGGGTAGAGACCCACCATGTGGGGTGGAGTGTGAAGTAAGACTATAATGATTACATGGGTGGCATTAGAGATCAGAACAAAAAAACAATATACACACATACTTTACATACCAAACCCGAACACATGAGATTGAGGGACCTTACTTTTAGGCACATTTCCTGATTTCATTTACATCATGGAATGTATTAAGATAAGAGAAAGTACATGAATGTATGTATATCAACATGATGAGAATTACAACTTTTTTTTACACTCACTTTTATTTCAGAGAAGGGAAAGAAAAAGAAGGGCAGAAAATCAGCTGTACCTGAGGAAGATAAGAAAGAAGAAGAGGAAGAGAAAAAGGAAGAAATTAAAGTAGAAGAAAGTCAAGCTGAAACTGGTGAGGGTGAAGATGGTGAAGGTTCCCAAGCAGCTTCTGAAGAGAAAGCACCAATGACAGTAAGTGAATGTAGTTTCATTCTTTGTTCTATGCAGATGTCATAAACTAGTGTTTTTCTAAGGGACGGTAAGTTGGTAAAGTCTACCAAGGTTCCTTAGGTTTTTTACCATGGTTCCCAAACATACATAAGGAAATCTATGCAAAGTTTACCCAATGTTCCACCACGGTTACTGGAGTTCTGACACCTCAGCAAAGACAATTAGTGTATTTCTTATGTATTGTGGGTCATATTTAATGTAAAATGTGTGCACAGTGTGGTACATGTATATATTGGTGCATACAAATTGTATTGTGTATTTTCAGTACAAAGTGATAAAACCTAGCCATAACTTGGCACTTTTCACTTATGTAGTGATGTATATTGGTTTATTTGAAATTGATGCTTGAATAAAGTTTGAATAAAAATGTCCAATCATTCAACTGGATACCTATTGATAAAATGCATTGGTTTTATTTGTTCTTATAGAAAATAGTTATACAGAAGGTAGAGCGAACTATCCTTCACATGTGTCATGGTCATTTACCAGAAGAAGTTTCAGAGCAAGATTGTGTCTACTTCATCCGTAATACTCCTGGAATGGTAGAACTCCCTAACACCATTGAAGAAGCAGATGATATGCTCCCTAAGTACTTTGAATTTGGTATCCTGAATGGTCACTCTTTGGTCATGTTGGAACAGGTCATCAAGCAGGTAATGAAGCTGTGGAGATTTTTACCCTATATATTTTAACATTTTGTAAACCCTTAAATCATACAAAATTGGTTGATAATTCAAGATTGCATCAAATATATTTTCGAAAAAATTGTAATGAACAAGGACAAACCAGGATTTATATGAATCAGAGAAAACACAAGTTGAAATGCATCCATCACATCTGATTCTGAAGATTATTGATTTTGATACATATTATAATTTGTTGCAGCAGTCTCCTTAGACCCTACTGGTATCATGATATTAACCTTTCTCCTTTGTCTACATGTAGGTGTACATGCCATTATTGTCTTTCAACACCCACAAGAATGGAGATGGATCTCCAGTACAAGTGGCAGCAACTCCTAGGGACGACGATTTGGGGCTTGTTCCAGATGATGATGAATCTGTGGTATCAGCTGAATTCAATGTTGCAGAGGCTGCAAACAAAGCCTTACTTAGAGATGAATTCCTCATCAATATGCAAAAATTTGCCTCCCATATATCACGCACCATCCAGCAAATTGAAGGTGAAGTTCGGCTTGATATTCCCGATCTCAATTTAGAAGGTGATATTAATGAACTAGCAAAAGATGAAGAGTTGGTTAACCAAATTGAAAGTGCCTGTTTAGAATGGACACAGCAGATAGCTAGTGCTGTTGAAACGCAACTAAAGAAAACACCACAGGGAAATGGACCCTTAGCTGAAATTGATTTCTGGCGTGAACGCAATGCGGCATTGAGTGCGTTGAGTGAGCAATTGAAATTACCGACTGTTAGGAAGATGTTAGACACCCTAGCAAAGAAAGAAGGGCAAGATCAAGCCGTCCTTCAGAGCTTTGAACTTAATCGCTCTGAATTAAATAAATATTACACAGAAGCTAAAGACAATGTGCGATTCTTGTCAACCTTGGAGAGACATTTCAAAAATCTTACCCATGGTGCAGGATTCAGCATTGTACTAGATACTATTCCGTCCATGATGAATGCCCTCCGAATGGTCTGGATCATCTCAAGGCATTATAATAGAGATGAAAGGATGGTACCACTAATGGAGAGGATTGCCTGGGAATTAGCTGAGAGAGTTGTCAGGGTTATCAACATCAGAACAATATTCAAGTGAGTACATGTATATAATTATATGCTTGTTTTCACTTGTACATCAATTTATGTCATTATTTCCATGGTTTTCACTATAAAAAAAAACAATTCTGTGTACCTGCAATATAGAAATATGGTTTTACCTCATGCAAGGGGATGAAAATAGAAAAATATGGTTGACTTATTTTCACATACACCATATACATGTACAATGTATGTAGTGAATGGAGCAAAAGTCAGGTGTTAACCAAGAAATTGAATGATTGTTATTGTTATTGTTATGCATATGTTAGGTGGTCAGATTCTCTTTCAAATGAATGAGAATAATCTTAAGTAATGACCCTTCAAAATTGTTATATATATAATTTAAACTGAAACCATTTTTTTGGATAAATTTTGTATCTGATATTTAATTTCCTTCATAACCTAGATAATTAACTGCTCTCTTGTTTTTATAGGGAGACTCCACCGCAGATCAAAGCTAAGACGTCAGAAGCCAAAAAGACATTGGAGCTCTGGAAAGAATCCTACTTTGAAGTGAGAGCTAAGATTGAAGCCTCAGGAAGAGACTCAAGATGGGAGTTTGACAGAAAAAAGTTGTTTGAAAGAACAGATTACATGGCTACTATCTGTCAAAACATTCATGATGTGGCACAGGTATGTCATACTAATTTAGTATCAATATACTTAGCTCACAATGAAACAATTGATAAACTCAATTAGGAGCAAAAACCCACTGTTGTCAAGGAGTCAGTACAGTGTAGAAGCAAATGAGCAAGGTACATGTAATTTTGATTTGAAAATTTAGAAATCTTCAGAAAACTATGTGAATGATACATTTAAATAGTTAAATTAATTCCTGACTAGGTCAAATTTGTATTGTACCTTGCATGTAGATAGCTAGAAGTTTCACAAGAAGTACCCTTAAATATTTAATGAAATTTTCTTGAGACTTTCTCTTTCCATTATTAAGGTTTGAAATTACAGTAGCAGTTCCCCTGGTTACAATACCTCAATTTTGTCCAGCTACAAGGTAGTTTTTTCATCTAAAGGGAATTTCTTGAATGAACCAACTAATATTTGGCAGATTACTTGTACAATTTGCAGATTCAATACAAAATAAAGTGATGTTGTAAGTGGTATCTAAATTCTAATTACAATTTTGTCAAATCAAGAGGTTTTTTTTTACATCGTTCTTTCATTATTTGCCAGGTTCTTGAAGAGTTCTACAATATCTTTGGACCTGAGTTAAAGTCAGTTACTGGTGATCCCAAGAAAATTGAAGAAGTACTTAAAAGAGTAGATGGTTTAGTGGTTCCTCTTGAAGAGGTAAGTAAGATTCAAATAAAAGAAACACCTTTAATTCGTACTTTTGTACAACCCTATTGTATTATTGGGCCTGCACACAACAAACTAGATGTGAAAGAGAGTAAACATATTGTTTCCTTCAGGTCTAATTTTCATGAGAAGCCCATTTTAATCTGTTGAAGACTTTTTTTTTACTTTCCAAGTTCCTTATTGAGATGCCACTATGCTCACAATTTATACTAAGTGTATAGTGATAGATCTAAGAGAAACACCATCTGCACTTTAGCAAAGTATTCAAATAATGACAAGTCACAGCACTCCACTTTGTCAGTACACTTTAGAAACTTTGGCAAGAGAATTTTTTCATACATTTTTCTCGGCGCTATTTTCAGTCAACTGAACAAACCCCCTGAATTGTTAATCACTCTGTCTTAGCAGAATTTCTCAATTATAAGAAAATTAAATGAAATTTCTTGATACAAAAGTTTTTCAAAATATTTTTCAAAATGTTACTCTGTTATTTACTGGTTATGTTCCACTTCAGGTGAACTTCGACCCATTTGCTCTGAAACACGTCCACCAATGGAGGAATGTGATGGAGTGGTTTGATAAAGAGGTTATAGCCATTGAAGGGGAAGCCAAACACTTTATAGATGAATCTTTCAAGACGCTTAGATCTGCTGAGGGTGCTTTTGATATGTTGTTGAAATTCAAGCACATTAGATCCAGAGAAGCTATCAACTCTCAGATGATGAGGAAATTCAATGATATCCTACTACAGTATGGTAAAGAGGTAGGTAATGTTACAGTCAAAGGAAAAGTCAAAATACTTCACAGAGTAAGAAACATGATATGTCAATAGTATTGTAGACACTTGTATCAAGTGATATATAATCTAATGAGGAAATATGAAGAAGGACAAACGTAGGATTTTAAATTGGTATAGCTTATGATATGTACTTTTATATTAATGTATTACTCTCAAAACATAAAATTAAGTACTTGTGTATATAAGTCAACTGTGAACCTACATGTAAGCCATTTAGTAATACATGTATCAATGTCAAAATTCTTGAATCTTTGAATTTTGCAGTGAAAATCATTCAAGTATAAAGTATATGTAGTGCTGCTACTGCTAGTCAGTGTATAGAGCAAACAATTGAATTAGAATCAGTGTTTTCACTTAGTCATTATTTTGCAGCACATGTGCAAAGGTTCATTTAAATTTACAATATATTCAATGTACTACTATTTTACTAGTACTTTCCCACACATTTTCAAAAGTGTGGTGAGAACTTTGGTGCTGAATGAAGAGTTAATCTCAAATGGCATCTCTTTTACCAACTTCTTTGTACCAAGGACATTTTGTCTTGACTAATTTATTTCCTTTGGGTTGTATCTCTGGGTTGTATCTAGAGATACATCACTTGGTTGATCTCCTTGAATCCCTAATTTACTACTTTTCCTTTATTCTGATATTTTGATAGGTTGATACAGTCAACTCACTGTTCAAACAAGGTATGGACAATCCACCATTGTCAAAGAATCAACCTGATATAGCAGGAGCAATTGCTTGGGAGAGATCACTATTCTTCAGAATCAAACATACTATTATTAGATTCCAAGCTGTGGATGAAATGGTCACAAGTGATATGGGCAAACAAGTAAGTACATGTACCACAAACAGTAAAAACCGTTGCATTAGTTATGTCTCAGAGCTCTTCAATTTCACTACATGTCATGTATATGAATGCAATGATGTACCACAGTGTGCTTAGATATCATATCTTTTAAACGTACTACTGGTATATATATGTTTAATTACCACATACTCACAAACTTATGATAAAATCTGTGCTGGTAATCATAGCATACATATTTTGTTTTTTGTAAATACAGGCCCGTAAAAAGTACCTGGATGTTGCTAAGCAAATGAAAGAATATGAAGATAAGAAGTATGAAGAGTGGAGAGAGTATGTAGAAGCTACCTTAGCAGGTTTACTTAAACGTAATCTACTTGCTAAACCAGCCCAGGGTACTGTCAGTCAAGTTCAAGTGGCTGTCGACATAGCCAACCAGGAGGAGGGAGAAGATGGAGCAGGCATTGCTGGTGTGCAACCTGGTAAGAATTCAAAAATGAAATGAAAAAAGCAGAGAGAAGGAAGTAGATTGATTTGTTGTGTATTTACATGCACAGTGCATTTCCCCTGACCCCCACAAATATTTGTAAATGAGACACGGTTTGTTAATTAGAATCTTTTCTTCTATATGTGGTGTTTAATTTGTCAACAACTTCTGTTTGTGTTCTGTTTTAACATTATCTTCATTTTAATGGTGTGGAATATGTTTGTTTTGTCACTGAGTATTTCTGTTAAAATTGTCCACGTTTTAACGTAGTATTTGGTTCAGTAATGTTTCTTCGTGTTTAGTCTCTTTCCTTAAATGTTTCATGCATGTTCACCTATACCATTACACCATCTTTTTTTGCGTTAATTTCACACCTAGTTTCTCTATCTGTGTTGGGTTTCATTATGTTTAGTTGTATCTTTTTAATTGTTCATTTTCACTCTCTGTCACCTCTCTATGTTGCATGTATTTTTCATTAGAAAATGAACAACAACAGCAACAACAGTCGCAACAACAACAACCAGCAGGGGAAGGTAATCTTTTAATGTGTGTCATGTAGAACAGAACACCAATAGTAGAATGTGAAGTACATTTATTGATGGTGCCATGATATGATACATTTACATTAGATTAGATTAGATTAGATTAGATTAGATTAGCTAGATTTATCAGAGCACTATCAATGACAAAAACTGTATTTTACAATCTGACATGTAGTAGATGAAATCTCAAAAATGGTACATGTACTTAAAGAATACCTCAAAATTAATTAACATCTCTTTAGTAAGCAGCCAATAACCTTTGATACATATGCATGTAGCTTAGATTATCATTAATTATAAATTATTGTTAATCTGTATACATACATGTGAGTTTCTGGTCAAATAATGCATCCAGCCTTTTGGGCCAGACAATTATATTCACTCCGTGATTATGGTTAGCGTTCACCATTTCACTAGGTGGCCAAGAGACCAGTAACACTTTCTGTAGTTGCAAAATGAGGCCTGCATATGTAATATTTATGTACATGAATATCTCTATTAGAATGATAAGTTTCTAGTCAATATTCCATCCAGCCTTTTGGGCCAGACACTTATACACCTTGTTAATGGTTAGTGTTCTACCAGGGATCAATGGCCAATAACACATTCTGTAGTTGCTAAATTGAGACCAGGCAAAGGGGTCCGGTAGAAGTATTTATTGTATATTTTCACATGGAATGAAATGGTTTGGGCCACATGCTAGAAGGCTTGGTGTCCTCGTTGATTTGTTCTTTTAGAATACTAATAGTATTCACTACATAAGTTGTATAAATTGCATACACAGACCCACGTACATGTACAAGTGATTTGCTCTATCATGTTTATAAAAATTGATCAGTGTTGATAGTTTATGCAAACCATAGGTAATGTCTATGGGGAATATCTGAATAACATCAAACCTATGATAATAATGTGCGTCTGGGATATTTGACTGCCAATGATGTTGGCATTTGGATAGGCTTGCTTGCTGAATTTCATATTTCCATTTTCAGGTTCTCATCAAGCACAAATGGCTACAGTGCTTGGAGCTCTGGCAAAACCAAATGCATATGTATTGCTTTCACATCAAAAGATCGCTACTTTCATGAGAGTGTTGGTTTTTTAAATTTTGAACACAACTGTGAACGAACAGAGAGAGAGAGTTTACTAATGTAGAATGTCTTACATTTATCAAATTATTCAACTATCATTTGTAACAGAAACATCAATTGATCCAGAGCTTCTACTGCCCTCAGTGGTGAATCATTATAAAGCAAATACTGTTGTTTTTTATGTCCTAACGTATCCAACATTGTTCTTGGACAGTGTAACTTGTCAACAGATTTAGAATCATAGTTGACATATTTTTACATCTTCTGATCACTCTGACCCTAGTTTTCTTTTTATATCTCCAGCTCAACAAGTGAAATATGTGGTTGATTTTGCACCAGAATTATCTGAAATTGTAACAGAAACTAAGTACATGGAACAACTTGGTTTCTCTATCCCTGAGTTGGCAAGAAATGTTGCATTACAGGTAATATTCAAGTGTGTTTTATCTTCAATACAATAGAAATATTGTCATGAAAAAATAAGTTCAAAAGTGGATAAATATAAATTTAAAAAATTATGATTTTCAACCAAAAAAGATAAAGAAAAGGAAGAACAGAGCATACCGTCTTAGTTATAACAAGTGATTGGTTAAGGTTGTACTAGACATACTAAGTTCAGATGAACTTTCTGTTGAACTTCTTAGTATGTTGTTCAGTAATTAATACCTTTTATTTGTGTTATACATAACAGGAGGATAAATACATCAAATACAACGATGGTCTGAAACACATGTTGAACAGATACCACAATGCTATTGCATCTCTCAACCCAGCAGAGGTAGGTGAAAAAAAAGTAATACCAAGTAATGCATAAAGATGACAAAAGACCTGTTTACATGTTGGCATACTATATCAGTTATTCCTAGCTTCTAACTATATACACAAATGTAGGTTAGGACAGTTTCCTGTTTACACATAGCATGGTATTAAAATGCTACTGAATCATGTGTTCTTACACACATAACAACTTCACCATTCTTATTTATCTCTGCAGACTATGTTGTTAGAAGAGCACACAAGAGAACTCCGTCGTACCATGAAACCTGGCTACAAGCGCCTCAATTGGAACTCACTGGGTATTAATGATTACATCAGCAGATGTGAACAGGTTTGTTGACAGCAAGACTGAACCAATCAGTGCAACTTTTACAGGATTCATAACGTTTTCTGCATATGAAGTGTGCTTGTCAGCCAATGCTATTGGCTGGCATTGCTCTAGTGCACCTGTGCAATGAATGAGATTTGCACTTTGATTTCTACTTGCTTTATGCTGTGCTGTTGGCAGTTTTACACTCTGTTGAGATAGGACAGTGATGTAATCATGTAAATATTTTTAGGAAAAAGAGAAATTCTTCACAAACCTTATACACTTTGAAAAATTGTAATTTTGATGTGTGCTACTGTAATATTTGTAAACAACACTGAGATGTCTGAAGTATGGAATGGCAAATCCTCACCATGTACTACACCAGCTTGTTGACCCTACACAACCAAGCAATTTCTAACTTAAAAAAATTGCCACACAATTTATTTTTTGAAAACTTATTTTACATTACCAATTTATTTTGAACTGGAATAGAAAAAATGATCCCCAGCCATTAAATGATCAAAAAGTTCTTGTGCAAAATTGATTTTATTCAGCGAAAATGTGAATGAAATATAGTCTTGGCATATTTTTTTGCATCTAGGAACGATGGTAACATCAAAGAAATTGTGCTCTTCATCAGAAATTTAAAATATTTCACAGCTTAGGATATATATGTCTAACAGCTCATTAACATACTTATGCAAATTTCCACTAATCACAGCCTTCAATGCAGAATATTTTTGATCTATTATAATAAGTTGCATCTGATTGGTTCTGAGTTCAAGGGATTGTAGAGTGATATCACTGCAGGGAGCTCATGAAATGAATGTTTTATATAACAAGGATTTCCATGGTAAATCATTCTAAAAAAGTACAGCCAGGAAACTTGTGACAATGTGTAACATTGATTCTATTATTTAATGTGTTATTAAAGGATATTCAGATCCATTTATTATTAGCTGTATCTTCAATATTTCCAGTACTTTACTGACAGTAATCACAATCTTGTAGCACAAAATCAAAGATCCATTTTGTACCAGACAACATCACATATAAGAATACAGAAATAGTAGACCTCTGTCTTTTGGACTACAAACACATTTTGTTTCATGAGCTTCAGTGATAAATAAGCACTCCCTTATAATAAAACAATACAACCGAGTTCCATGAGGCCGTTGTAGATCTAGGAGATCAACAGATAAGTCATCTTGAACCCCATTAGTAATCTAAGGGGTCACTTGGTAAGTTTAGTTGTAAATACCTGCTAAAGTACTGGTATAGTATGGTAAGTATTTGGATGTACATTGCATTGGTTTCACTTATTTGTTATTATTCCATACACATCTATTTATCATCAAACATAGATTCTTATCATCCTTGATGCCATTGGTATGTACATGTAGAATAAACTGCTGTGCTTTGAGACATTGATAGAGATACTATCAAACTCATAGCTGTATGGCATTACTTGTACCAAGTTGATATAACGCCAAAAAAACAAAATGAGGTGTGAAATTATGAAGATACTATTTACTGTATATATATATATATATATAGGGATCTTTGAATTCAATAATATTGACCACTTCAAATTATACATTTCATAGATTTGCAAGACAAATTTGCTTTACCACAATTTTGCTCACAGAATCATAAAATATTTCCTCTGTTGTCATATTTCCTTCCGTCAACATGTATGTTAATGAATTCTGTGCTCTGTTGTTTTGAGTTCAGATTGACAGAAGTTTGGTATAATCCTTAGTTTTCTTTCTATACCAAGTGTTAGGCAAGTTTGACTCAGTAGTCAGTAATTTGGTATAAATGTTCCTTTCTTTTCCTCCTCACTAGGCGTTAGGCAAGTTTGAGTCATTAGTCAATCAGATACAGAAGAATGCCAAGGACATAGACCAGAGGTTGAAAGTTATGGAGTATGCTGATTTATTCAGAGGACCACCAGTCAGGTTTGCTGATACACTACCAAGTGCAAAGGTAAGACAGCTGACAGTTCTGATTGTAATTGTAAGAATAGCAGCAGTGTTTATTTCATTATATTGAAGACTACAGTCAACATAGCTTACTACCAAACAAGAAAGACGATAGAGTTTCAATCAGACGGCACAGTGTTTTTACATCGCAAACAACATTTTTGTTATGAATTATGTAAACAAAATATAGGCACTGATAGCATTGAAATGAAATGTTACATTTTATCTCATTGTGAACGCAAATAAATAGTTTTGTGTTTGAATCTTCCTTCTTTCATCCAACAGTTGATTTGTGTACACAGTGAGATAAAATATATCATTTTGTAAGCTTGTGTCCTATCAGTGTCTGTTATTTTGTTTTATGTAATTTTTTAACAAAAGACATTGTATGAGAGGTCAAAAAAACATCATGTTGCCTGCTTGAAACTCTATAGTCACTCTGGTTTTGGAGTAACTTAATTGAACACACACTGGTCAACAGCAGTGGAAACCATATTGTCTGTCATATTTTAACACAATTTCAATAATATCCATTTTAATTTTTTTGTCAGGAATTCTTTGAATACATTGAGAAGGAGCGGGCACACACATTTGAAACACTTGCAAGGAAGTACAGGGCCATTGGACCTCTGTTGACTAAAATGGAAGGTTTAGTGGTTCATACCAATACTGGTAGATCCCCAAGACTAGCATCATACTATGCTTACTGGGAAAGGAGGGTGTATGAATCACTTACAAAGGTAAGGACACATCAACTATAGTGACTCAGTACACTGAAAGATCAGTCACTAAGTGGGTAGTCCTAGCCTCAACTTGATTGAACTATTGCTCCAAACTTTGAAATCATTCAGTTTATATTATACACTGTAACTGTGAAACTTGTACATGGCTAATACATTCTGACATTATCACAATAAAAACAACATATATATGATATACTGTATGTGATAGACATTTTTAGTCAAAGTGCATCACACACACAACTCTCAGCTTTTATGTGTAATATTTTGTTGTGTCTTCAATAATACATGTGAATTTTATCAGTTCTGTGAGTGGATCTTTGTTTAAATTTGAATAAAAAGTTAGGACAATTGAAGAGAAAGACCACATAGCCGTATGGATTAGATAGTGTTATTAATTTTATTAAAGGGTTAGTGTTGATGCAAAGATGAAAAATGTTAACATTATGCATTTTTTGTGATTTTTACTTAGCCTAAAGAATAGTGCAAAGAGCTTAATTCATTCACACACAACTAGCTATATACTGTAGTATTTTACAAAAACATAAATCTGGTATAAATGACACTCTTTTAAAACAATATCTTACATATACATGTGTTCATGGTGTAGTGTTGATGTAGTCTTTTACTGTTTCTTTTCTCACAGCTGATCACTAGAAACTTGTCTACATTCAATGAAGCAATCACATCTGAAAAACCAATGTTCCAGATAGAAGCTATGCTGTCAGCACCTGAAATCATTCTCTCTCCTGCAGCAAATGAAATTTATAAACTGACAATGCAGTGTGTACGAGATTGTGTTGAAGGGTAGGTGAAGATTGAGATAATCTAAAGACTCACAAAGTAGAGTTAATCTAGAGTGACTGGCTTGTAATCTGCACAGTTCAACCAACCTCCTTGCTGTGGTGCATTTCTGATTGGTTAAATCCCTAGGGCTAGACATGAAGCATTATATTGTTCCCCAAATTTACATAGCTGTTTATATGGGTAACTGGTAGGACAGAGATTGTTATGTGAAGAATTGAATCATGTGCACTTACACTTTGTAATTGCAGCATGGATTGTATGCTCCCAAGGGATCTGAGTTGAAGTACAAAAGGTTGATCCATATGGTCAACACTTTGAGCACTTGCAAAATAGATCTGCCGAAAAAAAAATGTTTTTATTAACCCCTGAGAGCACTATAGAAATGACTCATGTCCATCCATCCGTTTGTACATTCATTCATCCATGGACAGCCAGTCACCCACAACTCAATTTCAACCAAACCTGGCAAAAATGTCAGATGTAGGATAGATATACACGTCACTAAATTTTGTGATGTTGATCTTTATTGTTATTGTTAGTGTAGCATGTATGTACAAACAAGATTTTGTTAAAAGTGTAAGTTTTGATAGTGGTGTATACAAATCTACCAGTGCAATGTGTACAAAAAATGTCATACTTACATTCTCTTATATGTTGTCTCCCCAATATACAGCACCAAGAATTTCATAAGATGGATGCACAATACATGTATTGAAACACCACCTCAGAATGTAGAAGGAGAAGATGAGCCTGTTACCTTTAGCTTTTTTACTGACATCTCAGCTGATCCAGTGGTTGTTGATTTAGTTATCAATAACTCCAGTAACATCCAAAAGACCCTGTCCACAATGACCAAATATCTCAACAAGTGGAAGAGATACAGACCATTATGGAAACTAGACAAGACCATTATGTTGGATAAGTTTGCACAGAAGAAACCGTCCTGTGTGTCTTATGATGAGAAATTACAGTTCTACAGTAATCTTGCTATTGAGGTTTGTACCAATGTTGTTGTCTCAAGCAATAATCTAGACCAATACGCCATACTTTGGTTATTAGAAAGACAAAAGATCTTAAAATTTGGCCACTGGGAGTGCTGTTAATAAGCAGCCTTTTACACAGGTGTGAGGGCAATTACTTTGTCTTGGTCAACGATCCTCATCAGAATGGTTGACAATCTTCTTCAGGATGACACATTCCATAGTTACAGCTGACCACTAGGTGGCAGTATGATTAGTTGATTGTATATGTTAGATAGTTTACAACAAAAGTAATGATTGTCTTGTCTGACTCTCATTTCTGTTTTCCAGGTTGGCAACCAAGCAATGATCAAAGATCAGGAATGCATTCGTTTACATCTGTCGCCACTGGCTAAGACAGTACAAGATCATGCCAAGAAGTGGGTAGAATCACTTGGACAACTTCTCAATGACTCTGCCAAGGAGGAGCTGTATGGTTTGAAGGGAGAGTTAGAGGTAGGTTAGAAAAAAAAATAGTTGAAACATAGCCGACGTTTCAAGATTAATTCTTCATTCAGAGCCTCACACAGCTGAAATTATATGAGAAAGATATAGGCTATGCTTAATAATAATAAATGCATACTGGTATCTCATGAAAATTTTTGAAATTGCACATAGTTTACATGCTATTGCAAAAGTGGTGCTCACTCACAATCAACTTCTATAACTTTTCTGACATTCAGGACAGAAAAAACTCAATAATTTCAAAGTGAGCATTCATAATTATATCATGGACCAATTTATTTAAAATTTTCATTTAAAACAATGATGTCTGTCTTCTGGGAGAATAAAATGCCACTAAAACAAAAAGTTATTTTTCAACAATACTTCTGTACATCCCAAAATCAAACTGAATTTGCAGCAAAAAGAAGAAACTCTCTTCAGTGAATATAAAATCCTATGAAAGTAAACATGTTTGATGTCCTTGCAAATAGAATATACATCACTATACTAACAGTGCCTGTTATTGTCAACTAACATGTTCACATTGAGTTGTGTATATCATTCTTTATTCTGTGAATCTACAAGGAGTTGGAGAGTAATCTTAAAGACAAACTTCCCCCTGTAGACGAAACTCAGGCATTAATCAAGGTGGTACACTGTGTGACCCCCTATCCTGCTTGTTATAACTATCCAAAGAGATCTCCATTTTAAGCTTGATGCATGTTTCTTCAAAAAACTTCTTATTTCTGCGTTTTTTTCAACCAGTAATTAGTAAGGCTGCTACCAGGAATGCAAAGAGTTCATGGCATTTTTGTTTGTAGTTGTTTGATATTTGGTTGGTTTTACCAGAATGTGTTGCTACCTCTCAGCTCAGTCTGGAATGTGTATATATCCCAATATTGTAGACACACGATTGTTAGTATGCTGTGTGCATGGTGTTGATTATGCTGTCAGTAACCATAATTATTATATATGTACTCAACATATGTTGTTTTGTGTAGCAAGGTCTCTGAGCTACATATACAGGGTATTTTTGCTAAGGTTTCAACATTCAACACATCATTGCATTTTCATGTATGTTGTGATCTCTGTGAAAGTGGTAGGTGTTAATGCAACACAATAGTTGCATTTTCATTTGAAAGTGACATCCTGTAAAATGGGGCCTTACTCCATACATTTCAACATTTCAGCAACTTTCTGAAGATCTCAAGAAATCTCCAGACACTCTAGAAGATCTGAAGTTTGTGTTGAGGGTGATAGCAGACATCAAAGACATGTCACTCAATGTAGAGATGAGATTTGTGGATATACTAGAGAGATATCGTACGCTAGCAATGTATGACATTGAAGTGACAGAAGAGGAAAAAACATTGTGTGACACAATTAGACAGATATGGGAGGATTTATTCCTGGAGTCAAAACACGTGGATGCCAGCCTCATTGTTGTCAAGAAGAAATTTACAGAGGTATGAGGGTTTTTTTGTTTGTTTTTTCAGATTGAATGTTGACAAACATGATAAACCACCCCATTAGCTATTGAAATATTATTGAAATACCAATCAGAAAATGGCAGTAGAGGGGATTGATCTAACATGTTTAGATGACAAGTCAGCCACTTGAACCATTTTGATCAATAATAAAGGCCAGTATTTCAATCCCAGAACATTTCTAATCTAATAGTTATTTCATCAGTGGAGCACCAAGGTTTACATAGGATCATTCTTTTGTTCATGACCCACTTTTTCCAGAACTCTGCTAAACAATGATTTTTCATTTCTAAAACTTAATCCTAATCTGACCTGGGCCTTTAAATGCATTGAGCCTTATCCCTTCATACTTGATCCCCATTTTAAACAGTCCAGTCTCATCAAATGGCCTTGTTTCCTGAAAAACTTGATGTGTTCTTTTTCTAGTTATTTATGTCAATTTTTTGCGAAATCTTTTATTTGTAGATCACACAAGACCAAATTACAGGATTTGGTTCAGAATTATCCAGCTTTCAAGATAGGTTTAAAATGGAAGGACCTGGAGCTTGTGGTGGAGACCTTGATAAAGGTAAGATTTACAGAATATAACATTTATCTTTAAGTTGAAATACAATAATGGCAAGTCAGCTATCTATCAGAGGCTAACACAAACACAAGCTAAACCTACTATAATCACTATAAGTCAACCGTTGTTGATGTAATTATACTCACTGTAGGGTGTTGTTTCCTCACTTGGTGGTACATTCAACCCCGTTTACAAGGTGATATTTGCACAACCAAGGCACTACTATCTCACCTCACCCACTTGTGTGTAATGTAATATATCACATTGAACAACAAAAGATTGTGTCTACTTTAGTTAGCTTAATTTCTGCATTATTAGTATTGGAAACTCATATTATTAACTGTCTATTCCTTAACTTTCCAAACTTAAATGTTTTCTTTCCAAGCAGGATAGATGCTTTTGAAAACTCATTAATGGGCAAAATAAGCTTGCAGAAAGCTGGGTGTAAAGCTGTTGGAGTGTGTTTTTGAAAAACTTTCTTGCTTTCTTGTTTTGTGTGGTACACATGTATATTTACCATCTGTAAGTTCTCCTAGTGTCACTATTAATGTTCTTTTAATATCGTTTATTTTAGGTCTTGAGCTTCTGGCCCTTTATCAAAAAGAATTGGCAAGTTATGAGAAGGACAGACAGGAACTGGCCAATGCAGAAAAACTGTTTGATTTACCTATTACAATGTATCCTGATTTATTGGCTGTACAGAAAGAAATGAAAGGTTTGGAACAGATCTATGGTATCTACAAAGCACAAACGGTAAGTTATATCAAATAATTGTAAATTTTATGATACATAATTGTAGTTTGATGGACAGAAATAGCTGGTAAAAATAGTTTTTGTCAAAATGTTACCCACAAAGAAACATTCAGGTAGCATTTGTGGAATGAACAGAAATCCTAATATGAAGGATAAGTTGTAAAAATCACAGATTTCAATTTAGATTTTATCTCAAAAATGTTTGTGAAATGATTGAATTGATTGTTTTAAAGTATCTTTTTAGTGAATATTATGTGAAAAAGTAATTCCCTAATTGCATTCTCCACGGCAGAAATGAAAACAAAAGTATTTGTGTGCTAGAGGGCGTTGTTGTGTTTCACCAACGGAAATGCAACCTGTATCATCCTACTTCAAGTAGTTAAAATGAGATGATGTTAATAGTTTGTAGTTAAAAGTAAAGTTTAGAAGTTATTAAAACCACCTTTCTAACTGATATTACAACTTTTAAAACATTTCCTTTATTTGTTTGTTTTTTTCCAGGCTGCCCGAGAAGAGTGGGCTCAGACTTTGTGGGCCAATCTAAATGTAACCCAGCTACAGGATGGTATTGAAGGATTTATCAAACAACTAAAAAAACTGCCACGAGAATTCAAGAGTACACCATCAGCACACTTCCTGGAAGGAAAACTTAAAGAATTCAGAGAATCACTGCCATTACTTTTGGACTTGAAAAATGAAGCACTTAGAGAACGGTAAGTTTTGTCAGCTAAAAATATCTATTCAAGCCTTGGTTTTTTGGGAAGTGCTTACTGAGGCCTTAAAACAATGTTTGGTTCCAGTTTACTCAACCCCAGCTAGTTTTTCCCTGTCAACCCTAAACTATTTTTTATGTATTTTAGAAAAAATAATAGAATCATGAAAATTGTGAAGTCTCATGAGAAATAGTGGATGCAGAAACTGACATCAATTTGAAAAGACAATATAAAACTGTTCTTCCAATCTGTAATGGCCGTACATCTGATGAGAAGTAACCAATAACACAGAGACTATATGGAAAACAACAGAAAACATAACTACCTGAACTAGACACTCATATATAAAACAAAATCTACCTACCCCATCTATTCTAAAATTGAGCGTAATCGGAACCACACAATTTTTTTAGGCCTAACTATAGCATGGAAAGAGCTCATTCACCAGAAGGCTGTATATAACATTAACATTACTGTACATTTATGATCAACACACTTAATTTGACAAGTTAAAGTTGTTGTTTTGCTATCGAGGTAACAGTAAAAACACTTATACTGCTGAACAAAGAAGGATTATAATTGAGTAGATAGCTTGGTTTACAGTAGTTCAGCAAGTAAAACTCCTCTCAACTACTATACTACTGTGTCCACAGTGTTGCCGCATTCAGTAGTACTAGTATCTATAAAAACAAGCTAAACTTGCAAATGATAAGCTTCCATCATAAGTGTTTGTTATCACGTACATGCATGCACAGTCTTCTGGTAAATGCTCCCTTTTCATGCTGTGTATATTGAGATGCACACAATATTATCATGAAACCATTATAACCCAAATATTTCAAAGGACTGAGCCCCCTCCTCGAAACATTTGGGATAGAAGTGGATGGCATCGTGATAGACTGAATCTCAGTTAAATTTTAGATGCATATAGATTTGGAAATCATAACTATATAATTGTAGGGCGAAAGTCCCAACTAATAGGTACAATGTCAAATCATAGGGTAAAACCCATAACTCTACAATTTCTGATGAGAATTCTGAAACTCACTCTAGACTAATGTTTTCTTCATGTGTTTTGTTTTGTTTCTTTTAACAGTCATTGGAAGGAACTGATGGCTAAGACAGGCAAGGACTTTGACATGAATCCAGAGACGCTGACACTGGAAAAACTCTTTGAGATGGAACTACACAACTATGCTGAAACCATTGCTGGCATTGTGACCAGTGCATCTAAGGAGTTGAGCATTGAAAAGGTAAGAATGGGCAGGATGGAAAAAAGGATAGCCACAGAGAGACATATATGTTGTATATACATAGGGTGGAAGAGGGATGGGGGGGGGGGGGGTATGATGAGACATGCTCGTAGTGTGATGTCACTGAATTACTACTAGTATTGTACCTAGGTTTTTTAAGAAACTTATGTGATTACAAGTAGAACATGTACAGAAATTGATATAAAAACTGAATTAACTGACTATCATAATAAATCAGAGATAAAGAATAAAATTCCATGTGTTCAAATCTTTGAACATATGATTATGACTTTTTAAAATGGTTTATTTTTTGTGTGAATGTAAAACTTTTCAGCAAATGAGTAAATAAATGTTATTGTAATGCATTGTTAAATAGTTTGTATCTTTGTATTGTTTACCATCATTCAGGGTATCAAAGAAGTACAGGACACGTGGGATGCCATGAAATTCCAAGTTCAGAAGTACATGAAAGGAACTCAAGAGAGGGGTTTTATTCTTGGATCTGTAGATGAAGTTCTTCAGATTTTGGACGACAATGCCATGAATTTACAATCCATGTCAGCCTCTAGGTTCATTGGACCTTTCCTAACAAACGTACAAAATTGGGAAAAGAGTCTTTCCCTCATTGCAGAAGTTTTGGAGGTGAGAGCATCACTTATGTACTCAAAGAAATACTCTATGCCTGCAAAAGAAAGCTGCTTTTCTTGCATTGTCTTTTCAAAGAGATATGTACAGAGTCTTTCAAATGATCTATTCACAAGTATCAATTATACAATTTGTAAACTTTTATTAAAATCTGATTAATTTTGATAGGAAACATAATTGTGCTGAAATGCAGTGATAACTTACAGGTTTCCTGTAGCTGTATTGGTGGGTTCATAGATTGAAAAACATCTCAGTTTAATCTCTGCTTGCATGCAACATACTACTTTATGCAAAGTTTCAAACCTACAATATTTATGTTACAACTATGAACCAACTGAATTTTTTTTAATTGGTGACATTTCATATTAAAGTAAGTATTTTTGTTTGTTTTCCCTACATTAGATCTGGATGGTGGTACAACGAAAGTGGATGTATTTGGAGAGTATCTTTATAGGTGGTGATATTAGATCTCAGTTGCCTGAAGAAGCAAAGAAATTTGATACCATTGACAAAGTTTTCAAAAAGGTACTAAAAAAATTTATGAAAATATCACAATAGATTTGTTATAGTGCTTGACAGACCCATTTTTTACCGTTTTTACCGTTTTCTTACCTTTGTGTCAAGAACCCTTTCTTGAACCTAACTGCATCTGTATTGCATCTGTGAGTTATTTGTTTTTGTTGTATCTGTAGATAATGCAAGAAACACATAAAAACCCCAAAATCAAAGACGCCACTCATGAACCAAACCGTCTACAAGATCTTGAAAACATAAGTGCAGGTCTAGAGAAATGCCAGAAGAGTTTGAATGATTATCTAGACTCCAAACGTAATGCCTTCCCAAGATTCTTCTTCATCTCAGATGATGAATTGTTGTCAATCCTTGGTAGCAGTGACCCTACCTGTGTACAAGAACACATGATTAAGGTGAGTCTTCTGATTGGTTGATGTGTATGAACATGTGAACAATGTGACTGATCTGATTGGCTGATGTCAATGCGTAATCAAGGCTCTGGTTCTGGTTGGTTGGTTGGTTGGTTGGTTGGTTGATGAGTAAGAACATATGATCAATGGTATAGTGCTGATTGGATGATGTGTAAGAGCATATGTGATCTAGCTGAGTGATCTGATTGGCTAAAGCTTGAGGAATACCATAATGGAGGTGTGTGTTCTGATTGGCTGCTGTGTAAGAACATATGATCAAGATGAATAAACAGATTGGCTTACACAAATACAGTATTAAGGTATTAAAGCGTGGATGAAGCATATAAACATGTGATAGAGTTGTGAGATCTTTACTTTCAGCATTATGAAATGAAGTGAGCAGTCTGATGGGCAAATATGTCAAAAATGACATCAGTGTTGTGAGTAATCATGTTGTTATTGCACCATAACAATACATTAGACTGCTGTCAGTATTTCAACAAAAAATCTTTGTCAAAATGAAATATATTCTGACCTAGAATGTTTTGTGTTCTCTAGATGTATGACAACATAGCAGCCCTGAGATTTGAAGAGAGCAGTAGTTCCAGTGAGTTGAATGCTGCCGCTATGATCTCTGCAGAAGGTGAAGTTATGGACTTCAAACAGAAAGTACCTGCTGAGGGCAGGGTTGAAGATTGGATGACCAATGTACTCAATGAAATGAGACGTACAAACAGACTGATTACCAAAGAGGCTATCTTTAAATATTGTGAAACTACTCAGAGGTAGGCTTTGAAAGATGATATTTGACATGAAGCAGAATATATGAATATGAATATGAATATGAATATGAATATAAATATAAATATAAATATAAATATAAATATAAATATAAATATAAATATGAATATGAATATGAAATCATTGCTGTCTACTTGCATTCATAAATTTGATGAAATGTGTGGATACAATAGGGCACACCTATAAAATGAAGAATTTAAAGTGAGCAATAACAATTTTGTTTAAAGTCCATGGTGTCTTATATAATAAATCTCACCTCAACCTTGGCTCCCCAGCCTGTGTACACATGTTGTTGATCAAGTTGACTGTAGCAGGCAAGTTTACAATTGTGGTCATTTGTGGGGGGATAGTACAAATCAGCATTATCTTTGATAAGGGGTCTTAGTCTAACTCTATCCCTATCCCTAATCAAACCAGTGCCTGCTAAGCCAATTTGACATGCCACTGTTAGGAATTTCTTATAACACATCAAAATTAGGTGTTACCATATCCCTTACTATGTGTATGTAGTGACTCTGAACAAAATACACTTTATATCATTTTGACCTACAAAAAAAAGTGTTTTTAATAAGAAGGCACACAAGGTATTTAACCTTTTCCTATTTGAATACAGGGTTATTCTATCCACATGACAAAGGCACCCACTATCCCCCAATTGTGCACTGTAATCTACCACAATGCAACAACAAAAGTTTTAGTTTGTGTCTATCAGAGATTGCCAACAGTATGATTTGTTTGTTAAAGTAATAACTGTTTGAATTCTTCTTCCTTTGACAGGGTTGAATGGATGAACCTGTATCAGGGTATGATTGTGTTAGCTGGCAATCAAGTCTGGTGGACATGGGAAGTGGAAGACGTCTTCCGTAAATTTAAGAAAGGTGACAAAGGTGCTATGAAGAATTACGCCAAGAAGATGCACAAACAGATAGATGAGCTGGTAGTACAGGTATGTTTATGTATACAAATCACTGAATGTTATGAGTTTGACAAACTAGATCAATTATCTACATTCCGAGCTCAGATACCGGCAAGCCTATCAGCAATATAGTTTCTAACTTAAAAGGGCAAGTTAGAAGTCGTTGGATGAAGTTTATTTTAGGAGATGTGGCTATTTGGGGGTATTATTCTTGAGTTTTAAGTTGTGTAAACTTTAATAGCTCTCCCAGCTAAGCATTTATCCCACCTTAAAATGCTCCCCTATCTGACTTTATACCCATTTATGTTTACTTTATTCATTTCCAGCAGTCAACATTTTTAACATACACTGGATGTATCTAGGCATATGGCAAAAATAACACTTTGTGAATACAGGGTTCTGCAATCAAAGCTCCAGAGACATCTATAACAATCTCCTCATTAAATAAAACAAGAATGAGATTGGTTATTGGTGTAGATGTAACAGTTGAGTGTTTACATTATGTTTGATAATCATTTCTATAATGTGGTCTTTGTTTCTTTAGGTCCGATCTCCACTCTCTAAGAATGACAGAGCCAAGTTCAATACTGTACTTATTATTGATGTACATGCAAGGGACATCATAGATGGCTTTGTAAGAGACAGGTAAATATCAATCCAATCAATATGGGCATGACTGCTTTCATGAAATGTTAAATTGGGGATCATTTTCTTGCTACTTTAGTCATGAATATTCATCAGATGTATTAACAGTTTACATGTACATGAACACAATGTATACCAATTTCTCGTACATGTTGCAATTGATAATATACATATACATTATACATAATATACGTACACATACACATGTATACGCATACACATACATATTATACATATACATATACATTATACATTATACATAATATACATATACATATACATATACATATACATATACATATACATATACATATATATATATATACATATACATATACATATACATACATAGATACATATACTCATTTGTTTTTGCTGTATAAAATAACGCCAGTCCTTCCTGTTGTTTCCTTACAGTATCATGGATGCCAGGGAATTTGAATGGGAAAGTCAGTTGAGATTCTACTGGGATAAAGAGCCGGATGAGTTAAACGTGAGGCAGTGTACCGGTACATTTGGTTACGGTTATGAATACATGGGTTTGAATGGAAGACTGGTCATCACACCACTCACTGACAGAATCTATCTAACACTTACACAAGTAAGTATTGTCTTTCAACTATGATAATAACACTTTAAGGTATGATAGGTGCTGTGTCTTCAAATATTCTGTACAATCAAATTAATCAAGCTGACTGGACTGAACATTGAACTTGGCTTCACCACAGACTTAGTCTCTTAATCCGTTATGAATCAAGTTCATTGTATTTGTGAAACATAACTGCAAGTTTGTTACTTATGTAGAAATATAATATTCAATCATGCCATAATGTATTGAGTATAAAAACTTTCTGACATATAGATAATGGGAATTTCATAGATAATAGTTTTTGTTCATATATATTTGTTCATAAAAATGTTAGTTCCACCAAGTCTATTGACAGATGTATGCTGTCGTAGGTTTGACATCTTGCATACAGTTTTATCTCAAATTGTAGACTTAAGCACAACAATACACTAATTAGTATTTATCTGCAGTGTGTCACTCATTACATCATGTTTTTAAAATTATGACATCATCTTTGATTCCTATCATATTGATGATTACAGGCATTGTCTATGCAACTTGGTGGTGCACCTGCTGGACCTGCTGGTACAGGGAAAACAGAAACTACCAAAGATTTAGCCAAAGCATTAGGTCTACTGTGTGTTGTTACCAACTGTGGTGAGGGTATGGATTACAAGGTAAGCACCCCCTGCAGTGACCTTTAACCTTGAGCTACCAGATTACACAAATTTATTTTATTTTTATTTTATTTTTTTGCCAAGACATAAACATACTTTGATTGATGCATTTGGTCATCACAACTCATATTTAGTTTGTGAAATGAAAATTTGTGAATGTTGAAAAATATTCTATGTTTTGATATTGTTGTATACAAACTAGATATGTAGAAATCTTTTTGTGGTCACAGCTAAGGTGATGTTTGCTATGATATCTAATTCTGTTTTTACTATTTGTATTTTTTAGGCCATTGGCAAGATTTTCTCTGGTCTATGTCAGTGTGGTGCATGGGGTTGTTTTGATGAATTCAACCGTATTGATGTCTCTGTCTTGTCTGTCATCTCATCACAAATCCAAACCATCAGGAATGCTCTCATTCATCACCTGAAAAAATTCCAGGTACTGTATTAAATTCATTCTGTTACCGCTAATTGAGTGATTGTCAATATAATCTTAACACATCACATTTGGCTTACTGTGAATTGTAGTGTTAATCAGTTTCTGTTGTATATACTGGATTACGCTTTGTTGTGGAGTATGTAGTGCATTGCATTGCAGTGCACTGCAGTATGGTATGTTGTAGTATACAGTGCAATGTAGCGCAATGTGGTGTCGTATATATAGTACAATGTAATAATAGTATAGTGCAACTACAACAACAAGACAATCTCTTCTGAGACATGTGCCAAATATCCCATTGTAGTACACCCCTGATGATGCTGACGAGACACGAAAATGTGGGATTTTGTTTCCAAGAAATGTTTTGACTCTCTGAGTAGAAGTGTGCATACCAAGTACATAGAAGTACAATACAGTGTAGAACTGTAACGTGGGACTGCATAGAAAGCCATTATAGTTAAGTGTTTGAAAAGTGACTGAATTTAAATTTGAGAGAGAAACATATCTAATATTAAATATATTATGCTGACAGCTTATGATATTTTTATCTACAGTTTGAAGGAAGTGAGATTGCCATGGATGATCGTATGGGTATCTTTATCACCATGAATCCAGGTTATGCTGGTCGTACTGAACTACCAGAGAGTGTTAAAGCTCTCTTCAGACCAGTGGTGGTAATTGTGCCTGATTTACAACAGATCTGTGAAATCATGTTGTTTTCAGAAGGTTTTCTCATGGCAAAGGTCAGTATTATAGCCTCTTCACCTGTTACTTATACTATATGTAAGTCATTATTCAACTTTACTTTGAGTGAAAGGTTGAGAAGTATTGGACACAGAATGTATACATATCGCAGAACAAACATGAAGTTTTCTATGAAGAAACTGGATATTCCGAACAAAACTCAACAATCTATTATGAAGATAACATATTCTGACAAGCTTTTTGCCTTATGAATGATTATCACCAGGTCAACTAATGTGGTAAACAGGATCAAAAAATATGCAACACCTCACGTGATATACATTTTTAATGATTATTTACGTTACCACGTGTTGAAGAGTAGTTGGTCATAAGTATAAGCTGAGAGGGTGATTGAAATGTACAAAAAACATGAAAATGTATATTTCTATGGCAGGGGGTTGTGTATGGCAAGGGGTTGTGTATGGTAAGGGGTTGTGTATGGTGGGGTTTCGTTTATTATTCATGTTTCAGAAGAAGTAGTCTTCCACTATTGACACATTTAATCAAATACCCTTTGTTCCACAGGTGTTAGCCAAGAAGATGACAGTACTGTACAAGCTAGCAAAAGAGCAGCTTTCCAAACAACATCATTATGATTTTGGTTTACGTGCTCTCAAATCTGTACTTGTCATGGCTGGTGAACTCAAGAGAGGTGCTTCTGAACTGCCAGAGGTTTGTAGTCATAATGTCCAACATTTTACAGCTCAAAACTTCTCATAGTCCTAAGGGTCAGCAAAACTGAGCTTATTTCAGTTTGTATTGGAAATCGTTAGTTGTCAAATTTTGGTGTTCTGGTATTTCTCACAGGAATCAAGTTCTCATAATTTAGATCCCATTATATTTTATATTCACAAGCTTTAACTAATACAATATTGATTTGCCAAGTTATATATCGTACCTGACTCTGAGAAAGATTAAAGATTTAAACAAAACAAAAGTCAATGTGTTTTGGTATTACTTGAAACTTATCATGCTTAGGTATGTATATTACATTTCTCATTGAATGCCATAGTCCATGGACGTATCACATCAAACAATAACAACTTTCTTCCAAAACTTCTAAGTTTTCTAACTGTCATAAAAACTAATTGAATATCTTTGTCATGTATTCCAGGATGTTGTGTTGATGAGAGCTCTTCGTGATATGAATCAACCCAAGTTTGTCTTTGAAGATGTACCACTCTTCTTGGGTCTCATCGCTGATCTGTTCCCTGGTCTGGATGTACCACGTGTACGCTATCCTAACTTCAACGATGCTGTTGAACAAGTGCTGGTAGACAATAGTTATCTCATGCTGCCACAACAGGTCAGTTTTTACTTAGTTTCCCCTTTTGTTTTTTTATGGTGCATTTTTGGCAAATGTCAATATCACCTACAAACATTCAAAATGCAGGACTATGAAAAAATGGAAATTATTTTCAAATGTGTGTAGCAACAGGTAAAATTTATGAATATAAACACTGAAATTTTGGTAAGACTTGGAGAAGTTCATTACTTGCAGGAATGAAAATATTTGTATCGCATGAATAAAAAATTCATAAAGAATCCAAGCAAAATGCTCAACCACTTTCTCAAAATTTTATTTCTGTTATTGCTAAGTATTGTGTTAGTAAGTTTCTTATTTGTCCAATATCAATGCTTTTCAGAATTGTATTACTTGCTAGTGTACAATTCTTTTTCGTTGTTACTCTGCATCACTGGAGAGGCTGTAATGGGAATAAAAATAAAATGTGATCTGTTCCTGTTTGTTCCTTGAAGGTTGACAAAGTTGTGCAGTTGTATGAGACCATGTTGACCAGACATACCACTATGGTAGTGGGTCCTACTGGTGGTGGAAAGTCAGTGGTTATCAATACTTTATGCCAAGCACAAACAAGGTAGGTACTCATCCCATGTCTATGACAAAAAATAAACTTTAGAGAGTACATTGACATGTATACTCTTGTTGTATCATATAGTCTAAAGACTGATAGTTTTATGCTATAGATAAGTTTGTATTAGAATTAAAATTTAGGTGAGGGAAAGCAGTTGTCTGGAAATCTGGAAATAGTTTGTCCAGATTAAAAGACTGGTCTTATGGTTATCTTTGTGGTTCCACTTAAGATAACATTAATCGAGACCCTGGGATTGAAACCCTAGCCTGTAACATAAAAATCAGAATAATAGATATACATGGCTTTCTTACCTTTTATGAATGTCCTTGTTTTTGGTGTGTGTGAGAGAAAGGTAATATTATGTATTTGTAATGTATACATTTTCTGTTGTGTGGCATGAGCTGGGTGTAGTGAACTGTGATGAATATAATATTACTATATTTTCACTTAAATAGGCTTTTATAGAATCTTGGTAACCGAAGTGGAAATCTGGTCAAATGTAAGGTGTCACTAACATATTCACTCAATACTCAATGACATACTTATTATTTGGGCGAGGAGTGCAGCAGAGTGTTTGAAACTTTGCTTTCTTAATATTAATATTAAACCACAAAATACAACTTCAAATCAAAAAGTATATATCTAAGCAATAGATTATAAATAACTTGTGTCTTGTTTCTTACAGGCTTGGACTCACCACCAAGTTGTTTATCCTGAATCCTAAGGCCATGTCTGTCATAGAACTGTACGGTATACTAGATCCAAACACCCGTGATTGGACGGATGGTCTGCTGTCTAATATTTTCCGAGACATCAACAGACCAACTGATAAAAATGAGAGGAAGTACATCCTGTTTGATGGAGATGTAGATGCATTGTGGGTAGAAAACATGAACTCTGTCATGGACGACAACAAACTATTAACACTAGCTAATGGTGAACGTATCCGTCTACAAAAACATTGTGCATTGCTCTTTGAGGTAAGTCTATCGTTGTCATATCATTGAGCCAAAAAACTAAAAATACTGAATTTATAAAGTGGTACACAGTCTGTAACTGAAACCAGATTTTCAACTGGAGTCATTTGACAAGTTTTAAAATATGCTATGCACTCTTAGCCTTAGCCTGAAATTTGTGTAGAAGTAAATGTGAGTCAATACAGTGTGTTAGCGGTTAGTTGTAAAGAAAGAGGTTTCAAAACTGAAATTGGTGTTTTTCATATTTTTTGGTAACCAAAAAATTACATCACAATGTCATTTTTTTAACGGATGAATTCCTGCTGAGAGCTTTACATATAACTGAATATTATTCATCATATTCATTGACAAGTAGTTGAGATAAACATATTTTTTTTCAACATGAAACTAAAGTGATTGAATACCACAAAGTTACAGACTGTGTCCCTTTAATGGTTGCTAGTTTTAAAGTCATAACATTTTTCAAATTGTGCTTACATCACCATGACATTTTTTTTCTCATTATCAAACCAGGTTGGTGATCTCCAATATGCATCACCAGCTACAGTGTCCAGATGTGGTATGGTGTATGTTGACCCTAAGAACTTGGGTTACCTACCCTACTGGGAGAAATGGGTGAATGCTAGACAGAACAAAGAAGAACAAACAGATTTAAAACGTCTGTTTGACAAATACGTACCACCTTGTATTGATATGATTATAGAGGGTATTGTAGATGGAAGGCAAGGTCAGAAGATGAAGACTATTATCCCCCTGACCAATCTCAATCTGGTAAGTTCTAAATCAAACATTTAATATACCATAATTGCTAAAAGGTTACCTCTGTAAGTATTATGTCAGATACTAGTAATTTAAACAATTATTACAAATGTACCAGTGATAACTTTCATTGACACACATGCATTCTAATGGTATTCACATTGCAGTGTTATTGTACATATGTATATAAATGAGCATGCAAGCATTCCCTGTGAACAAAACTAAGTGAATGCATAGTGGTATTGCTTTGACAAAATTACTCTTTCAGATAAACATTATATTGAACCTACTGATGCTTGACTGCCAGTATGACTGCTTTAATACCAGTAGGTGTTTGCACTCATGCTTGGAGTGTTTTCTGCTGCACTTTCAGTCACTTTCACCATAAAAGTGTAGCTGAAGAGAACACTGCAAACATTCATGCAAATACTCCAGGTACACCACACTAGCACTCACGTATTGCACATTTCTGTCATATCTCCTCACTGACCTACCTTCAGAGCTCATTAGTTAAGTATAATCTTTGTTACTTTCAGGTAACTCAACTATGTTACATGTTAGATTCACTACTGACAAGAGATATGGGAGAACCTGATGAACTGGAATGCTTCTTCCTCCAAGCCCTCTACTGGTCAGTTGGAGCAGGTCTCCTAGAAGATGGCCGTATCAAGTTTGATGGTTTTGTCAAATATTTGGCTTCCATGTCTGCCAAGCAAGATGATGAGAAAGACCTGGCAGGACCAGGAGAAATACCCAGCAATCAACCCACTTTATATGAGTATTACTTTGATCCAGAGGTTTCAAAGTGGAAACAATGGGTGTCACTGGTACCTAAGTACACTCATGATGCGGAGAAAAAGTTCAATGAAATCTTGGTTCCTACTGTGGACACTGTTAGAAATACATGGTTACTAGAACAACAGATGAGAATCAGGAGACCCGTACTGTTTGTTGGTGATACGGGTACGTCAAAGACGGCTACTATCCTGGACTTCCTTAGGAAAATGGACCAGGAGTCTCATGTAAGTCATGTTGTATTCATACCTTACATGATAGATTGTAGGAAAGGAAAATAAAAGTTGGTTAGAGAATTTACACATGTTGATTTTTACACATGTAATATGACCCTTTCACATTTATTACTTGTTTATCAATGTATATTTTAATGGAACATATTGCCTGAGTGTGAGAATGGAAAAATATCTGCCATTATTTCACAAGTGTTATGTTTTATACATTCACCTTTTTTATTTCTATCTTGACCAATGTGTGAAGACATGCCATCACTATGTACCTTACAGACTATGATCTGCTCAACCAGGTCCCATTTTATCATTGGGTCGATTGTATAGGATTGTTTTATGAATTTACCACACCACTCCATACTAATCAACTTTGTATTTCATATTCTTTATTACAGCTGATCTTAAACATCAACTTCTCTTCCCGTACCTCCTCCATGGATGTCCAACGTAATTTAGAAGCCAATGTTGAGAAGAGAACCAAGGATACATTTGGCCCTCCACCAGGCAAAAGATTGATTGTATTCATTGATGATATGAACATGCCACAGGTAGGGAAATCAATAGTGTCATTTACCATACACAGTGTGAATAATTGTAGTTACTGTAGTCTAGATGCTATCCATGACATTGAATCTCAAGATCTCATTTCACATCCAGCTCCTGTATGGCACTGAATGAAATACCATGACATAGGAACATTTGCAGACATTATTTTCAATCAAAAAGACTTATATTGGCATCTGTAAATTGAACAGTTGATAGTGCCAGAAATTTCAACAGCAATATTTTTTCAATAGTCAGAAGATGTCAACTTTTTATGTAACACAAAATGTGATATGCATATTTTTGGAATGAATTTATAAAGGTTATAATGCACACAAGCAGTTCAAATTTTTTTCACCATTGAGCTCTTCAATCTGTCTTAATGGACAATCCTCATCAGAATGACAAATACCATAGTTTCAGAATGCATTCAAAATTTCAGGTTTTGGTAACGAAACTACACATACCTGATGAAATGAATCCAACAAACTGAAAGATGTAAGTGTGTCTGTTTTGATTGTCTTCCACAGGTTGACCAGTATGGTACACAGCAGCCTATTGCATTACTCAAACTACTCCTAGAAAAAGGTGGCATGTACGACAGAGGAAAGGATTTAACTTTCAAAAACATTAAGGACATTGGATACTTGGCTTCCATGGGTAAACCAGGTGGTGGTCGTAATGAGGTGGACCCTCGTTTCATCTCCCTCTTCACTGTCTTCAATATCACATTCCCTTCAGAAGAATCTCTAAAACACATCTATGAGTCCATCCTCAAAGGTCACACTCAACCATTTTCTGAGCCTATACAAAATGTTGCTGAAAAGATTATCCAATGTACACTGGAGCTGTACAATCGTATTTTAGCTGAGATGCCGCCAACACCGTCCAAATTTCATTACATCTTCAACTTGCGTGATCTGTCCCGTGTGAGTCAAGGCTTGTTGTTAACAACCCCGGACCGTTTTGAAAATGTGCAAGGATTTGTGCGTGTCTGGAGAAATGAATGCTTACGTGTCTTCTACGACAGGCTTATAAATGATGATGATAAAGACCTAGTTGCAGTAAGTATGCTTGCATTTCTTTCTCTAAACTTTTCAGTACAGTGTTCCAAAACTCAAGCCCATGTGTATACTGCACATCCAAAAATGGTAGCCTCCTGCATTACATAGCCACTTTGACCACTTTAAATTATTTGTCCGATATGAAGTTATAAGATTTTGTAAACACCAAACCCCCCCCCCCCCCAATTCCCTTCACTAATCAGTGTTTTACAGTTACAGTATGGAGGGGGAGGACATGGAAATGGTGGGAGGGGTGAATTCTAGAACTTTGGTAGATTTACAGAGGTCTTTCATGTATTGATTGTTAGCTTGTGCATTACAGCGAGTTTTGACCAATTTTCAGTTCAATCAGTTTATTCTGGAATACTGTTGTTACATCTTTCCAATAGTAATAGTGTGTTGTGACATAGAAATAGAAGTACATGGACGTTACTTAAAGGAATCTTAAATGCTAATTCATAGATGGAATAGATAACCATAATATTACAACTAAAAAGTTTAGACTTCAAACAAAATAAAAACTTACTCTTGTCACTAGAGGGAACACTTTATTGGAAAGCTGTAACTCATGCATTCCACCTTGACATTTTTCTGCTGTTCTTTGTCTGTATTTGATTTTATTTCCAGGTAAACCTCGATGATCCATATTTCATTAAATGTTCTTGTTTTCATATTTTTAGCTTGTAACATTTTGAATGCAGTGTATTTTATATTGAATATTTTATTTATTTTTCAGAGTGAATGACTTTAATTTTGTATCTGATTGATTTCTTTTTAGTAGAAACACATACAGCACAGACTCATAGTGATAATTCACTTTGTTTGTTTTTCTTTGTTGTGTAAGTTTGATGCATGTCAGTATTAAATACATTCATGAACAAATATTAATAATTTTTGTAAAATTCCTACCAAAATGCAGAATGACACTGAGCCCACATCTAGGGTGAGTGATAGTTTAAACTCAACCAAGTATAGTTAACGTTCTACATGATTTGATTTCCTGCCTCCAACACCAGGAAGAATTCATACTTCCATCCTTGCACCCTTCCTGCCATCCTTGAAAAATTATTATATCACTCACAAAAAAAGAAATTGGAAAGGTAGTTAAAGCCATAGAAATCGAAGGCAAATTATAGGTTACAACAAAATGACAGGAAATCTAATTTGATTGAAATTTTTTCAAGGTAATGCTGAACACATTCCAGGAAATCAGGAAAGAAAACTACAATTGTCAAATAAATCAATCCATTACTCTAAAAATATAATTATCTATGACATTGTACATTTAGAAAAAGTGAGTCAAGTTAATTAGTATGTGGAATTATCCTCTGGGACTAAAAAAATAAAGTGAATCATTTACCTACCATAAATAAATAACAATAAACACATTTATATGATATATTCCTTTTCAGGATAAACAAGTTGACATCATCAGGGTGAGAAATAGCAACAACAACAACAACAACAACAAATAAACAAACAAAACAACTTTAGCAACATTTTCATAGTATTTAACCTGTGAGCATTCATCCATCCACTGATATTTCTTTTGGAAACAAAATCAATCTGTGTGCAGTGGGACCACATTCATACTCTTTTTTTTTAAATTAAATTTATTTTTTCATCAAAATTTTGATAATTATGAGATTGAAATCAATCCAAAGCATGATTTATTGTATTTTTCAATTGTATGTACAAGCATGGTCTCTTTCTGAATATGCTTCAATTTTTTTTTAAATTCATTGTTGATTAATTTGTTACATCAGTGTGCATTCTTTTTTAAATGTGTAAAATCAATTACTCTGTTCATGATAGATCTTAATATTGATATTTGAAATTTGTTATTAATACTTGTAAAATAATATTCAGGACAAAATCAAGTTGGAGGTGAGTCTGATGTCTGAAAACTGTTTGCACTTGATGTTGATTTTTGTATATTTTATTTATTTAGCATTGACCTTGTGAATGGTTCTAACAGACTGAAGATCTTCAAGTGTTTGTGAAAATTTGAACAAAGTCCTTTATAGAAAACTAAAAAGGAATCATGTATACTTTTTATAGTAAGGCCAAATTCTCTGTATCCATAGAGTTATTGTACATCATACCAGCCATTTTCAGTCGAAATTCTGAGATATTAAAGACTCCAGTAGCTATTTTTCCAGAAGTGGTGACCATTGACCCCAAAATATGATGAATAATCTGTTTATTGCCCATGAACTTGAGAAGAATGATATTGAAAATTGCATGGGAAAGTCACAGCAAACTCTTCAGTCATACAAAATGGTGCAACAACTGTCAATCAGAGTGTCATTTATTGTTTATATTTTGTATGTAACCCCTAAATCCTTCCATTGTTTGCACAGTATCCACCAGTGACCCAACACACCAGTTTATGAGAATACAAGTTTGTATTATGATTATTATTTTGAATTTCAGATTTTGAATATTAATTTGAATGTTCATCACCTGTTACTATATATGTATGCCAGGACACTTCATAACAAACTTGTTGTAATAAATAATTTTTTCCATATCCAGTTTTCATAATAATGAAATATTTACACTTTTTAGAAATGTAATTTTTGGTAGACATCACAAAGTGTTTGTCTGTATAGAATCATGACATAGTTTGTTATAAAGCGTTGCTGTATACATTGCTTCATGTTGCCATGGTGTACCATCCTTGGCTCCATTTCTTTTATCAATACCCTAGTGCTGTGTTTTTGTGAAGATGCATATTTTCAATTTCAGGTTTTCCTATGTGAGCATTAGGATGGAACAAACATCTCAACAACTACTTATTAAACATGTATTTCTTCACCCCAGTCCTAGTTTGTAGGTGAAAATAGATAGCCAAATGTATCGTCACATTGCAGTGTAAGTACGTTTTATATATGATGAACTCACAAATCTTGGAGAGATGCTTGGGAGCAAGCTGCCATACTGGAAGTTGATGACAACCCTTCAAATATACATACAGAAATAAGAAGGTCGTAAGTCATAACACGAAGTTTCAGGCTTTGTTAAGATCATTAAATAAAAGCTGTATGCATTTTTGTTTTCTTCCAATGTAGAGTTTCATGAAGTCTATTGTAGAGGAGCATTTCAAGGAATACCAGGAGAGTGCACTGAGAGACCCAGTTCTGTTTGGTGATTATCGTAGTGCTTTGGATGAGGGTGAAGTTAGATTGTATGAAGATATACAGGATTATGATGCTGCTAAGGCATTGTTCCAGGAAGTGAGTATATACATGTATTAGGTGATATATGGAGATAGGTGACTGCTAAGTATGTGTAGTCTAGGTGTAATTCAAGGTAGAAAAATAGATAGATTGATTGCTGAAAAGGTAGATGGATAAATGGGTGTGGGATGGACGATGGAGGGACAGAAGGATGAGTGATGATCACTTGGGATCTGGAGGGAGGAGGGATGGAGGGACAGGACAAGTGGGTGGGTGGATGAAGGGAGGGAAGGACAGATGGATGGACAGATGGACAATTGATTAGATAGGTGGATAGATTTATGGCTGAATGGAGAAAGGATAGGATGGATTGGTGTACAGATGAACGGAGGAAAGAAGGGATCCAGACTTACTGTTATGGCAGTATGCATAAAAGATTGGGGTGTGTATTTAAAACTTCAATAAAACAGCATACATGCAGTATTTTGTTTCATTTCAGTGATGTTGAGAGAGAGTATCGTAAGAAGTAAACTATCAATACCAAATAATTCATACAATGACATATTAGTGCATTAAAATGTTGTCTTATCCTTCTTGTCATATTTTGATCTGTTATAGATTTTAGAAGAATACAATGACAACCATACTGCAATGAATCTAGTGTTGTTTGATGATGCCTTGGAACATCTAACCAGAGTCCATAGAGTTATACGTATGGACCAAGGCCATGCACTTCTTGTTGGAGTAGGTAAGTATCTAAGCAATGCCATGGTATCAAACTTTCACTGGTCAACTGATACAACCCGTAAAAACACACCAGTGCATTTACATGAATGAAGTGAGCTAAGGAAAGACTTCAGGCAATGACAAAATTAGGTAAAAACAATAATACAACTGAGAAAATAACAAACATCAAGTGCCTCTGGTGTAGGTTCAGGCAAAGCTTTTATCAGTTTGTCTATATCTTTGGAAGTTATAAAGTAAAACTAGACTCAAATTCCATTGTTATAACATCTAGCATTCTATCAATCAATACACAGAGTTATAGGATCCTGCCCTCTGTGGTGTTTACGCTTTGATAAGTTATCAACACTAATTACGTTATATGTCTTTTCATGAAACTTGTAGTTCGTGTGTACCACAAGCAAATGCAATGGTGTTTTTTGTGAGTTGTAAAAGTTATTGTAAGTTTCTAGTCAATTGTGTGTGTTACATGTATACAGCCTAGATGATAGATAGGTTATAGTTAAACGTTATAGTTGTACATGGCTTCAAAGTCGTCATTAGAATACCAGTGTTCCAATTGTATCTGAACCATACCAATAGTATCGAGCGGCTAGACTCGATTAGTTTTCTCAAAACTACTTTCTAGTCTCTCTCACCCACAACTTTAATCGTTTTCTTTTTATGATGTTAATGTTTACTTCTTATTTGTATGTTATTTTGCATTCAAGTGATGTCATATGGTCAATGTCATTTATCATAACATTGAATTCAGTATTTTCTCATTGCTCATTTCCTTCCTCAAAGTGTTTCCTCCAAGCCAATTAGATGTGCCACAGATGCACAACAATATCTTATGACCCACCAAAATATGGCATTGGCCTTTCCTTGACTTTTGGGGTACTAGTGTCTACAAAAAATACAAGGTCCAAACTTCCAAAACAGCAAATCAGATAATTAGATGTTATTCCCCAATATTTTTTCTTCATTCAGCCAAAGTAAATACAAGTGACCTAAGGACCCTAAGGTCACGAGTATTTTCCAGCTGAATGAACAAATATATTTGAGAATAATAAAAATATAATTATACCAGGCTAGTAATATTAAAGAAAATCGGGGAAAGTAATGGCAATTTTGAATGTTTTGACTCCTACCCAGTGACACAGACGCATGTTTTTGTGACATAAATGTGTGTTGTTGTGACATAGATGCATGTTGTCATGACGTAAACAACCAGAGTATATATTCCATATTTTGTGTTGAACCTGGCTTGTGCATGGTATAAATATAATTACAATTATTACAACAGCCAGCTGTGTACTCTTAACTTTCCCACCATTCCTTCAATATGATCGTGTTCTCTTCCTGTCTCTATAAGTGCTAGTCAAAGTGTCCTCAGACAAAGGAAAACACTAGTTGTTTGTCAAAATGAGATGAATGGGATTTTCCCGACTATCACCACATAGTATAAGGGGTAGGGGGTACAATAGCTTGATGTGTCGCAAGAAATTGTTGTGTGTCAGTGATGCATTAAATTGGCTCAAAGGGTACAGTGCTTACCACCTAATAAGGTACAGGGAAATACCACACTTTCATGTGTCACAAGAAATTGCTGTATGTCAGTGGCACATCAATTTGGCTTTAATAATAGACTCAATTGGCATGTGGATGAAGATGTTGTGCTACAGTGCCATCGGCACTATTTTTTTATTAGCCCTAACTGGTAGTCGTAAGCAAGATATAACAATGTTCTTCAAATTTTACCCTATTAATATCATAATTCTGTCTTTCCTCCTAGGTGGTAGTGGTAAGCAGAGTTTAACAAAACTAGCAGCTTTCACTGCTGGTTGTGGAGTCTTTGAAATCACCCTGAGTCGAGGCTATGATGAGAACAGTTTTAGAGAAGATCTGAAGATTCTGTACAACAAACTGGGTCTTGAAAGAAAGAAGATGGTATTCCTGTTCACAGATGCACATGTTGCACAAGAAGGTATGTGAGTCTGAGTGAGAAGATGAAAAAGACAGCCTCACCCCCCCCACCCCCCCACCCCCCTTCACTTATGTTTGTATTATCAAAACTGTAATGAACACCTGTACAATTTTATACACTGTCTGACACACTGGTAATTTACTACAGTACACATATACACTCAGATTGTTGTGTTTGCAATTACACCTGAAGTATTATAAAAGTCCCAGGTTTCAATCCCAGGTTCTCACAGTAGTTTTATCTTATCAGTGGAACCATAAAGAATACATTGTATCATTTTTACCTTCTGAACCAACTGTTTCTATAGCTCAGCCAGACAACTGTTTTTCACACCGAAATTTTAATCCCAATTTGAACTGGGCCTTTGATAACAAAATGACATCTGTGGTAATAGCATACTAAGCTTGCAAACTTGGCAATAACACATGATATATCATTAGAACTACAAGATGACGTGATCCCACAGAACAGATATACTTGTAATAAAATGAGTAACACTGAAGTAAAGCACTTTCTGTATGTGCTACACTCGTTTATAGCACTCATATCAAGTGTAAAGTAAACTGTTTCATTCGGTTATTTACAAGCCTAGAATGTGGCCTTTGTAACGTGGTCAATAGCAAATGAAACAGTATACTTTTACACTTGATATGGATGCTATAAACAATTGTCGTATATACAGAAAATGTTTTACTTTGGTGTTATGGGTTTTATATTACACAAAAGTGACATCCGTTATAAACAAAACATATACAAGTGATGTACACATTGTACAACTATAAACCCGAACAACAAATTATCATCACAATTAGTCATTCCTCATATTATGTTTTTGTTTTCTCTCTGTTTATGGTAGGATTTTTGGAGTTGATTAATAACATGCTGACTTCAGGCATGGTACCTGCTTTATATCCTGATGATGAAAAAGAAGCCATAGTTGGACAGGTGGGAATTCTTTAAAATGACAACACTGTCAGCTATATTTGGCATAGTTATTAATCATGTGCCTCAATATGTACACGCAATCTTCCCATTGTTTCAGATTGCAACATCCAAGATATTTACTGAGTCCAAGATATTTACTGAGCAAGTGAGATCAACAGGTGGAATACTTTATTTATTTAAAATTTGCAATATTAAAAAAAAACCATTATATTATACAAAAAATTTTTTTTACGTTCCAGCAGTCAATGCTGCTAATCAGACAGTCTTTTGCAGTCTAGAAATTTATATGATCTGAATTTGTTATTTTATTTCAATTTTAAAACAATTTTGTCTAACTTTTGTGCAGATTCGTGATGAAGCTGCCAAGGCTGGTGTTGGCCCAGCTAGAGAGAGTATCTGGCAATACTATATCACCAAGTGTGCTAACAACCTTCATGTTGTATTGGCTATGTCACCTGTTGGCGATACGCTACGAACACGTTGTCGTAATTTCCCTGGTTTGGTCAATAATTGCAGCATTGATTGGTTCATGCCATGGCCACAACAAGCCCTAGAAGCTGTAGCCAATTCTTTCCTTGCCGGTGAAGATGTAAGTAGTACTATGGAAATAAACCTATTGATGTACTAAGATAGAATCAAACTAAAACTAGTGTTGTTGCATGTGGTAGATAACACATGTAGGTGATAGTAGTGCCTTCGTTATGTAGATAAAATCACCCTGTTTTCGACCTCACTGAGTGCGGTTGAATGTGCCACCGTTTGAGTAAAACTCACTACCAGAAATACCACCCTACTGTGAGTATAAGTACATCAACATCCACTGACAGCTTTATATCAATATATTGCAATAATAGTTTTAGTTTGTGTCTGTGTTTGTCGTCAGAATATAAGTGCATTACTTTGTGCTCTGTGAACTTACTACGCAAACAGCAATAGCTTGGATATTTTGCTAGAACAGATACAAATTGTACACCAATAGGCATTCTCCATCAAAATGTTCAAGCTATTGTTATTTTTGTACTTTGTTCATCTTTGTTCCTGTTATATCTCAGTAGAATGACTGGTTTAGTTTTCGAATAAGAATTTTGCTTTTCTGAAGTGTTTGTAAGATATTTTAGTGATCATACTCATCTTGTGATTGTTAGATATGCTTACATACCATGTTGTAAATTATGTGTCATTGTTTTCTCTCCTTAGGTCAAGAGTATACCAGATAAAATCAAACCATTGGTTGTACATAATGTTGTTTATGTTCATCAATCAGTGGGTGACCACAGTAAAAAATTCCAGCAAAAATTACGTCGTAATAACTATGTGACACCCAAGAACTACCTAGATTTTATCACCACTTATCTGAGATTATTGGATGTCAAAGATGAGTATATCCTTGGACAGGTAAGTCTTTGATGTTTTCTAAAGCCCACATATCAAAGTTCAATTTCCACATGTCAAAGTTCAATCTAATTATGTCAAAGTTCAATTTACACATGTCAAAGTTCAATCTAATTATGTCAAAGTTCAATTTCCACATGTCAAAGTTCAAATATGTCAAAGTTCAATTTACACATGTCAAAGTTCAATCTACTTCAAAGTTCAAACTACTTATGTCAAAGTTCAATCTAATTATGTCAAAGTTCAATTTACACATGTCAAAGTTCAATCTGCTTATGTCAAAGTTCAATCTACTTTTATGTCAAAGTTCAATTTGCACAGTCATGTCTGTTTGTCAGTGTTCAATCTAAACATTTCAAGTTCAATCTACTTATGTCAAAGTTCAATTTGCACACTCAGTCATGTCAATGTTCGATCTAAACATTTCAAGTTCAATTTACATATTACAAAGTTCAATCTACTGATTTCATATCTCAATTACAACTGTAAAAGTTCAATTTACGCATGTCAAAGTTCTGGTTACTCTGACCTCTGCTTTACCTCAGGAAAGACACAGTGGTCATGGCTTGTATCTCGCCACAGTAGAATAGATTTGTATTTACGCAATATTTTACTTTGAAATCTGTCCCTGGACCTTGCAACCTGTTAACTTTTTGCTTAAAGAGGAAGGTTTTAGAACTTTTAATGAAAAATTGATACTGAAGAAAGATTTAGTGATGTAGTGGAATTTGTAATAATGTGGTCATCTCTTATGATCTGCAGTGTAAACGTCTTGAGAGTGGTATGCAAAAATTGGAGGAGGCAAGTGTACAGCTTAATGAACTGAATGAAAAACTGGCTGTTCAAAAAGTAGCTGTCACAGAGAAGACCAAGGCCTGTGAGGAACTGCTAGAGGAAATCTCAACACGTACGGCACAGGCACAAGAAAAACAGAAAATCGCTGTGGCCAAGGGTCAAGAAATTGAAGTGCAAAGTAAAATCATTGTTGTAGAGAAGGTAAGGCTCTTCCCTCAAAAATGTATTGAGCAGAAAGTTCATTTTAGAAAAAAATATGATGTCAAATTTAGACATTGATGTGAGGTATAATGCTTCTTATGTAACTGATATCTGATAATCAATGAAAAGTGATTTTAAAGAATATATATTTTAGGAGGTTTTGCACAGAGTTTTACCCTGTTTATTTTTGCATTATGTCTGAGTTTACTTGGAAGGAAAGTCTCCATAGAAATCATGTGGAGTTGTACATAACTTACCTCATGTAACTATAGTATATGATTCTACTACTTAGTACTTTTTACAGAAATGATGGTCTAACTTTTTTCCAAATTCTGAGTTTACTTTTGCCTAAAGTGAATGTAACATTTAGTTACTGTAGTAATTATATGCTTTCATTATTAAAACTACTATCATGATGAAAACTAACAAAGTCTGTCAATGTTTTTAGAAATTATAGTCCATGTAGTTTTTTCGTACTGATGAAATGACTGTTGATTAAATTCTATATATATTGTAAACGTTGACAGAAAGACGCAGAGGAAGCATTACAAGAAGCCTTGCCAGCATTAGAAGCTGCTAGACTGGCTCTTGAAGATTTAGAGAAATCTGATGTAACAGAAATTAGGTAAGTTTTGTGCCATTAAAAAGGTGACACCCCTGTCAACATTTGAATCTTTGATTTACTACAAATTATTTTCTTTCAAGTACAACATTCACTAAATATTCTACTTCAACACCAGAGAACATGATTTAATTTAAAGGTCTATTCACTTGTCATCACTTATTTACCTCACTACTCAACTTCAACATTAGAGGGCATGATTTGATTTAAAGGTCTATTTACTTGTCATCACTTATTTACCTCACTCAACTTCAACACTAGAGGGCATGATTTGATTTAAAGGTCTATTCACTTTTCATCACTTATTTACCTCACTACTCATCTTCAACACTAGAGACATCAGACATGACAAGAGAGATACAAAATTGTTATAGATATTACAGAGTGTGTGTCATATATTTGTCTACGTACACTACAGGTCCTTTGCTAAGCCCCCAAAACCTGTACAGTCTGTGTTAGAGTGTGTTGTGGTGTTACGAGGTATCAAGGAAGTCTCCTGGAAGTCAGCCAAAGGAATGATGGCCGAACCAAACTTTCTGAAATCACTGCAGGAAATGGATGTGGATAATATATCACAAGCACAGGTAAATACGTCAAACAAGTTACACAAGACTAGAATGCTGTTTTTTCTCTAGATGTAAATGTAAAGTGTATGTCCCGTGATATGTCTTTTCTGATGAAAAATTCCATATAGATACTGACAATGGAGCTCCCTCATCTTCATCTGTGATTATGTACATGTACACTATTAACATCACCTAGAAGTAAAACCAGCAGACGGACAGTAGTTCAAGGCCTCACGACCTGAATAGGTGAAACGTAGAACCCTTAGTTAGTATACAAGAACTAAGTTTTAGTATGTTTTACTGATCTAATGAAAATGCTGAAGGATATTAAAATCTTGTTATCTGTGTAACAGGTAAGAACGGTGAGGGGCTTCCTGAAGGAAATGAACATAACACCCATTGAAATGAAAGATATTAGTAAAGCCGGCGCAGGTCTTCTCAAATTCGTCAATGCCGTGATGGGATATTGTGAAGTGGCAAGAGAGGTGAAACCCAAACGAGAAAAAGTAGCTAGGCTGGAGAGATCCTACCATCAAGCCAAGAGAGATTTGGATAAAATCACAAAAGAAGTGAAAAAACTAGAAGACGAGTTAGCTGTGCTAGGAGAGAAGTATGAACAAGCCATGAAGGAAAGACAACAATTACAGGAAGAAACTGAGATTATGGAAAGGCGATTAGTAGCTGCTGATAAGTTGATTTCTGGTCTCAGTTCTGAAAATGAACGGTTAGTGTCTCTAAGCAAATTCCTACTAATTGCTATTAAAATGAGTAATTTTTTTTGAATTATTTTATTTTTGATTTATCCATTTGTAAATTAATTGTACATCTTCTTCAAAAGTATTTTCATTGTATATTAAACACACACATACTTTTCAAAGTTTAGAATAATCGATTAACTGTTTTCCAATTTTTCTATGACCCTGATTATAACAGATGGACCCGAGAGTTAGAAGACCTGCGTCAACGTCGTATCCGGTTGCTAGGTGATTGTTTACTGTGTGCTGGTTTCCTTAGCTACGTTGGTGCTTTTACCTGGGATTTCCGTAAAGATCTGGTCTACTCAGAATGGTTGAATGACATAAAGGAGAGAGAGATACCTCTCAGTGACCCATTTAGACTAGAAAACCTGTTGACAGATGATGTTGAAATTAGTAGGTGAGTTAAACATTAAATTGAGTTGCTGATGGACATAATATTGATGACGTACCACAATTCTTGTCTGGACTTTTATCTGGGTCCTTTTACCAGTGTCTTAATAAGGAAAGTAAGTAGGTAACCTCTACCTGAGTTCCCCAGTCATTTTACCAGGGTTTCATATTAGTGTTTTGTTAGGGTGGTAGTAGGTAAAATCTACCTGAGTTCCGTAGTCATTTTACTTTTGTTCTCAACCAGTGGTTATTATTAAAGTAACCTCTACCTGAGTTCACTGATTACTTTACCAGGATTTTGGACAAAATTGTTGTAATATATATTGAAAACTTTGCCAGTTTTAGCAGATTTTTTCCTGTCTATTACTTTGGTTCCCAAACTTTAGCAAAGCAGTTCTGACTATTGAATTGTTATTTTCTACTTTAGATGGGGATCTGAAGGACTGCCACCTGATGAACTGTCCATACAGAATGGTATATTAACAACTAAGTCCAGTCGATTCCCTATGTGTATTGATCCCCAGCAACAAGCATTGAATTGGATTAAGAAGAAGGAGGAAGCCAATAACCTCAAAGTAAGTCCAATATTATACTCAATTCTTTTCATAAAGTGATTTGGGAATGCATAAGTTAATTTAGATTTGAATTTTCAACCTGTGAAAAAACATCTCATTCTGTGTGTTTGCTTGAATGAAGTGAGCCAAGGAAAGGCATCATGTAAATACAAAAACAACAATACAACTTATACAAAAAACAACAGTTTATATCTGTGGAAGTTATAATGTAACACTAACAGTCATACTCAATTGTTATAACATGTAGCATTCTATAAGCAAACAGAGTTATTAGATCCAGGGCTCCTGGGGCATTTATGCTTTGATAAGTTACTGACACTAATTGCAATTACATTGTATGTCTTTGCATGAAACTTGTCTCAATCCTGCTTACCACAAGCATGTAAACGCATTGGTGATTTTGTAACAGACAAGATATCTGCTGGATTATATTGAATAGTCAACTTGATTTTGTGGCTGAAAATGATATTGAGTTGTATTTGAAGTGTGAGTTGTTTGTACAAACAAAGCTAATTTTTAATGTCTCATTCTATAGGTGTGTACATTTAATGATCCTGACTTCCTGAAGCAGCTGGAAATGGCCATTAAATATGGATTCCCATTCCTCTTCCAAGATGTAGATGAATACATTGACCCTGTTATTGACAACGTCCTAGAAAAGAACATCAAAGGTTGGTGTCACAATAGACCTTTGTAATAAGGAGTGCCCTCTGGTGGTGAAGTGTAGCTTTAACATAATTAATTCAGTGTTTTGGTAAAGTTAGAATTGATTCCTATGGTAGGAGAGTTTTGAGCAGCTTTGTAGTTTGTCGAAATATTTATCTGGGATTGAAAGTCTGAGTTCTCCAGTAGGTACAGCAAGACAGTAGGCCTGGCTTTCTTGCTTTCAAAATACTACAAACAAATGTACCTTAGTTTAAGGTGACATTCATTCATTCATTCATTCATTCATCCATCCATTCATGCATGCATTCATCCATCCATTTATCCATCCATCCATCCATCTATCCATGCATCTATCCATTCATTCATTAGTTTGTTCATTTTAAAGTACACTTTATGACACCTGTTGTTCCTAAAAAAAAAAGTCATTCTTAAGGGAAACTCTCTTATCCTCATACTAGTATCAACTGTGGAAAATCACTGTAAGTAACATATTAATCTTGAGAACTAATATGACAACATGTCTGCATTACTTACTTGCAGGTGTATCCGGTAGACAGTTTATTATCCTAGGAGACAAAGAAGTGGACTATGATCCAAACTTCCGTCTCTACCTGAACACCAAACTAGCCAACCCTAAGTATACCCCAGCTGTTTTTGGCAAAGCCATGGTTATTAACTACACTGTCACACTCAAGGTAAGGATAAAGTACATAGCTAGAAACCCACATGCCTGTGACAGGACTGACCTGTTACACGCATGTGATATGCTGCAGGCCTGTAACAGCCCTGTTTGGTCAGACCTACCGCAGCCCTAGTGGGAAATACCTGCCACAGCCCTGACTGGTCAGGCCTGCCACAGCCCTGTTGCAGATTTTAGATTTTAATGGTGTAGTATACTGCAATTTGATATTTGTTAATCTTCCTTCACTATGATTAAATATTATTCCCTATACTTTCCTTCATTCAGCCAAGGAAAATATGAGTGACCTAAAGGGCCTTGTCACCATGAGTTGAAAGACTTGTAGCAACAAAACCCTTAGGTCATGAGTATTTTCCGGTGTATGAAGAAAAATAGTGGGAAATGATATCTCCACAATCATAATTTATGCAAAGACTTGGGAAAATAATGGTGATTATTTTGAATGTATTGACTCATAGTGTGTTTACCACAGAACAAATTTACATTGTCATGATGTACTAAGAATGACTCAGTATAAATTCCATATTTTTTGACTAAAGTGTCCAACTTCACTTGCATGAAATGTAAACATGTTTACTACTTCAACTTCAACTTCAAATTGCTTAAATCATGCTTAATAGTAAACATGTTTATGTTATTATAAAATATTTGTAACTTGTTTCTCAAGTTTGCATAATACTGAGAGAAATGTTAATGGCCTGTTTATCTGTACACATGAAACGATATCAAAAATCACCAACAAGGAAACCTGACATGTTACAGACTGTTATATGGCTTCTTAATTAAGTAATGTGCTTGTAATGACAGAAAGCTTGACAGGGGATATGTCAGTTGTAACTGAATGGTTTCTCATTCGTCATTAACCAGCATCCATGTGAACATTTGCTTCAACATTAGTTTGATGTTTATACTTAACATTAAAGAGCTAATTTTCAATCCTGGGTGAGTGTCTCAACACTTTCCAGTGTGTATCAAGCCAACATTTTCATGAATACAGTCCCCAAACACAACTGTTTTAAAAAATACAGTGACAGATTTCTTTCCTGAATGTTCATACTATAGTCCAACATTAGGAGGTAAAAAATCTGTAATACTCTCTAAAATGCAGTTCCATAGGTGCTCTATGAGCTCTGTGAGCATGTTACATACATGTAGTCAGTGTCATCTAGCATAATGCATATTATCTTAATCTGACCCATATTTATATGCAGAGTAGGCCATTAAAAACAATGCCCTAGGAAATAAAAATCTTAAACTTTGTTTTATGACAATTCATACCCAATCTCAGTTCAAATCAAGACAAAAAATGATGGGTCACCTGACAAAATAACATCAAAATTAACACATTTTAGAATCCGATATGGCTGCCGAATATGCTGACCTTTTTACTTGATGGCAAAATGAGAGTGTCAATTTCCTTGAAAACAAGATGGTGAAACCCAAAATTTCTTCTATTTTTTCAGAAGGACCAGGAAAACGATTTCATGTGCAAAGTTTGAAGAGATTTTAAAATCTTTGGGTTTCAGAGACATTAGTTCCCCAAGGAAAAGGTTAAGATCAATTTTAAAATTGTAAAGACATCTGATCACCTGAGTATTTTTTATTTCATTTTAGGGTTTAGAGGACCAATTGCTTAGTGTAATTGTGGGCTTTGAAAGGAAAGAACTTGAAGAGCAGAGAGAACGTCTTATTCAGGAGACAAGTGAGAATAAGAAGTTATTGAAGGATTTGGAAGACTCTTTACTGAGAGAGTTAGCTACATCTACTGGTAATATGTTGGACAATGTAGAACTGGTACAGACACTGGAAGATACAAAATCTAAGGCTACAGAAGTAAGAACTATTATTGAATATATATTTTATTTGTCTGGGTTAGCAAATAGAAGAACATAGGATAAATATTTACATGAAATAAAATATAAAGATTTTTAATGTATGGTCATTTCACAATTAAACTTAAACAATGTAACAACACAGATGAAAACTGGATAGTCTCAACAGTACTCAATTCAAATAGTTTCCATATATTCTGAAAAACTTTCACCCTGTTAACAGCACTCATCAGGTGAGCAACTGTGAGAAAAACAGTAATATAGTATAGAATTTGTTATCATTATGAATAAGCAGGAGAAGTTGAGATGTGCAATATTTAAAACTAATTGACCAAAATTCAATGTACAGTGTCTGATACTTACATCTCAACTACTAAAATCATGTATTGAACTTCAGAGAATTGGTTTAACCAAAAAATGTATGTATTTTAAAATTCTGAGTTTTTCAATGAAAATTCCTGAAATTGAGTTTTTACCAGTGAAAGTATTTATTTTGAATTCAGTGGTCTTAATATTTACACTTAAAATACCTTTACGCAAGGTTAGCTTTTAGAGGGTATAATATAGATGTTATTTTTGATAAACTTTTACTATAGTAGAGTTTGACTATATCCTCACTAACTTTGTAGGTATCAGAAAAGCTGAAGTTAGCAGCTAAAACAGCCATAGACATTGATAAGCTTCGTGATGGATACAGACCAGCAGCCAAACGTGGAGCTATCCTGTTCTTTGTGCTGGCAGAAATGGCCTTGATCAATACCATGTACCAGTATTCCCTTGCTTCATTCCTGGATGTCTTCCAGTACTCACTCCGAAAGAGTCTTCCTGATTCCATCCTGGTGAAGAGACTCCGTAATATTATGGATACTCTGACTCACAACATCTATAATTATGCATGCACAGGTATGACACTTGTTTTCTTTTTAATCGTCTTCAGAAAATTTTTGACACTTAAAAATATCTGGTAATGTGAAATGTAGTTTTTGTTTTCTTGACAAGATCCTACGAAATAACAAGAAGGCTCATTACCCTGTCGTTAGTTTAGGGAGAACATAAGAAGTAATCCAGATGCTAGGGCTTAGCATCATTGTTGCCATGGTCAGTAAGAATCAAGACATCACAGAAAGCCTGGCAATTGCAAGAGGGCTCAGAGGCCCTGTTACCTTGTTCAGAGAGAACACAGGCCTTCCCAGAGGGCTCAGTATCCCTGTTACCTTGTTCAGAGAGAACACAGGCATTCCCAGAGGGTTCAGTATCCTTGTTACCTTGTTCAGAGAGAACACAGACATTCCCAGAGGGCTCAGTATCCCTGTTACCTTGTTCAGGGAAAACAGAGAAGAAATTACACAGGGGCTCAGTGCCTGTGTGACTATACATGCTTTAATCTTTTCTCAGAGAAAACATTGGTCCAGGAGGATTACTAATAAGCACTTGTCTCATGTACACAACCAGTTTGCATATTTTGTGAGTACTTTTATACTGATTAATGATGTAATGCATCACATCCACAGGTCTTTTTGAGAAACACAAACTACTGTTCTCCTTCCAAATGACTGCTAAGCTGGAACAAGCTGAGGGCAACATGCCACAGGAGGAGCTGGACTTCTTCATCAAGGGTAACATCTCTCTAGACAAGAGTAAGAGAGGCAAACCTGCCAAGTGGATCCCAGATCAGGGGTGGGAAGACATCATGAGACTCAGTGAAGTCTCTCCTGATGTATTCAGTAACTTTCCAAGTGATCTGGATAGAGATCATATGGATTGGAGGAAGGTAAATATAAAATAACTGATAGGGGAAAAATAAAAAGCCAGAGCACTTTATACAGGTAGCTGTCTTTTATCTCTCTCTTTCTGTAACCTTTTCCGGTCAAAAGATTATTGTCTCCTGCAGAAATGGTACATACACCAGCATACATCAAACTTGTCAACTGTGGCAAAAAATCTGTCATAAAAAACCTCCAAACTTTTACTTTTACGAAAGGAAAGTTAACATGTTCTCTCCATTTGTTTCAGTGGTATGATTTAGATGCACCAGAGTCTGCTCCACTACCTGGTAAATACCGGGATTCTCTCTCTGAGTTCCAACGATTGTGTCTCTTACGTTGTTTCCGTGTGGATCGTATATACCGTGCAGTCACTGACTACGTATGTGCACGTATGGGTGAGAAGTACGTAACACCACCTGTGATCAGCTTTGAGGCTATCTTTGAGCAAAGTAACCCATTCTCACCAATCGTTTTCATATTAAGTCCTGGTTCTGATCCTGCTAGTGATCTTATCAAACTGGCTGAAAGGTCTGGTTTTGGTGGCAACAGACTCAAGTTCCTATCAATGGGTCAAGGACAAGAAAAGGTATGTGCAAATTACCAGTTGACCATAACTTTAAAAAATAAAAATCGTATATAGAACATGCTCCTAATTTTTATATTCACCCCTCCCCCATTCTGTACTCCGGCACCAATAATTACACATTTGAAAACATTTCCAGTCTCCAGAAGGCACAATCCAAAAGGGCTAGAACAATGTTCTCTGTGTACGTGTATGTGTATGTAAACACTATGTTCTGCCCTACACAGCAGGTGAATTTGTTCAAACTTTGTCCCAATGATGAGACATACTAGTTAGGGTATATTTACTTCTATTTGTTAGTGTCATCACACATAGTCAATTCTAAAACATAAAAATGATGAAATTTGATTCTCATATAAAGTCACTGCCAGGAATCTTTGTATTTTGTTATTGAAAAACACAATTAACACTTCTTTGTTAATTTCAACAGATTGCACTACAACTGTTAGAGACGGCCATTGCACGTGGACAGTGGTTGATGTTACAGAATTGCCATTTGTTGGTTAAATGGCTGCGAGAGCTGGAGAAGGCATTGGAGAAATTGATCAAACCACATCCAGATTTCCGTCTGTGGTTGACCACTGACCCAACACCAGACTTCCCTATTGGTATTCTTCAACGTTCACTCAAGGTAGGTCATGTGAATTGAAAGGAAGGTCAAATAGATTGGGGTAGTGGATGGTACATGTGCATGTATTTGTGTGTGTGTCTGTGTCTGTGTCTGTGTGTGTATGTGTCTGTGTCTGTGTCTGTGTGTCTGTGTGTTTGCATGCAGGCAGGTAGGTAGATAATGTGTCTATATGTGTATGTATGTATGCATACGTACGTATGTATGTATGTATGTATGTACGTACATAAGTGTGTACGTAAGTGCATATGTTGTATGTGCATGTGTGTGTGAGTGCAATGTGAATGCTTCTGTTGTGTATGTATATGTGCATGTGTATGTGTATATGTGTACATGTGAATGTCCATTTATTATGTGTGGATGTGTTTGTGTACATGTGTACCCATGTAAAAAAGCATCATCAAATCATACATTGTCTAATAATTCTATATTTCTATTTGACTTCTAGGTTGTAACTGAACCACCCAATGGACTCAAACTCAACCTACGTAGTACTTATCACAAGATCTCAGCACCTGCATTGGAAGAGTGTGAACATCATGCATTCAAGCCTCTTGTCTTCACTCTAGGATTCTTCCATGCCGTGGTACAGGAAAGACGTAAATACGGCAAAATTGGTTGGAATATCGCGTACGATTTCAACGAATCTGACTTCCATGTCTGTATGAGTATTTTGAACACATACTTAACTAAAGCACATCAGAACAATGAAACCAAGATTCCATGGAACAGCTTGAAATATCTAATTGGTGAAGTAAGTATTGTACTGGTATCATAGGTTTTGGTAGAAAATCTCCTTAAATTCTCCAAAGCTCCTACGATTTTATAACTCAGGAGAGAGGAAAACAGTAAAATTTCTTGGATAATTATTATGTCTGAATACAGCAGTGTACCTACTATTACTAAGATAACAGGAGTTAAAGTTCAATAAAGTGTGAGCTGTGTAAGTGTGCAGACACCATGTTTTTTCCATTAAGTCCAAACACAGTTGATTGTACAAGATTGAAAACTTAACAATAACGTAACACATTCGTTGTGTACAAAAATAAACAACTATGAATACCTATGCAGCACACTCAGCCAGAAATATAGTTTTGCCACATCTGTTATTAAAAGGAAATAACAGACTGAATTTTCCTTCACAAAAGTAAGTATTTAATCCTTAAAAGTGTTCCTAATCTAGAAATATGGTAAAAATACACAGCAACAACTTTTGTGGCATGTTTGCTCCAGACCACCCATTATAACCATATAGCAATTTGAAGATAACAATAACTTTGAAAGTTATTGTTATAGACAACCCTAGAATAGAAATAACGATCCCATGCTAAGATTTTCTTCCTCTTTGTTTACTTACTAGGTAATGTATGGTGGCCGTGCCATCGACAGCTTTGATAGACGTGTTTTGAACACATACATGGATGAATACATGGGAGATTTCATCTTTGACACTTTCCAACCTTTCCATTTCTATGTTAATGAACAAGTGGACTACTGCATTCCAGAAACTGGTCCCCGAGATAACTACATGGGTATGAATAAAACTAAACATCAAAACTGTACTTCTTTACACCAGTGTAAAACAAATAAATCCCTTGTGTGCGAGATAATGTTTCATGGCATCTAAATCTACCATGGATTACTTTGAAGTGTCCCATGTGTCATTATCCAGACATACTGCTAACTGCTGTGTTTTCACCTTGCTGTAGTGTTCCTACCACCAGATAACTAAATAAAATGTGGTATCAAAGAAATGGCACTACAGGACATCAAAATACATGGATATCCAGTCAGTACTACATATTACAAATTTAACAATGTCTGTTGATTAATCTAAAGGGCAATGTTTCAATCCAAGGTCATTATCACATTAGTGTTTTCCTAAATTATGATTTTACATAAGATCATTTTTTGTTCTATTAAAACTAAGTTTGTCTACAGCTTTGCCAAAACAATTTTTTTTCACACCTAGCTTTAAATCCTTAATCAAAGTAAGTCTTTTTAAGAGACCATGTCAGTGTGTATCTACTTACATTATCTTATTTTTGTCTAACAGACTACATTGAGTCCTTGCCTTTGGCAAACACACCAGAAGTGTTTGGTCTTCATCCCAATGCTGAGATTGGCTATTATACACAGGCTGCCAGAGATATGTGGTCTCAGCTGATAGAGTTACAACCACAAACAGGTTAGTCAGAAAGTACCATAATAAATGACAATTTGACCTAAGGCTTTTTCATGGCACTGTCTAAGACCCACCACTTTGTTATTATGAGCATGTGATTTTTCTTTCATTTTCATTGTGTAATTCTGAATATGCAATTTAATTTTTTTTTTTAGTACCTCACTAGTCACAACCCTAATTATGTTGCATTGATGCATTCCAAGACCAGTGACTTAGCAAGGGTTCCTCCATATAAGTTTACCCTAAAATATTTTGCAACAATTTAGACCCTTAGGCAGAGGACCACAAGCTTTATATAAGACATTAACTAATATGCTCTGACTCACATGTACTGTTTGATATAATATGTGATGTATGTTGGTATAGTGAGAAAAGTTGCGTGGCTCCAAGGTACTCACTGCCATGATAATGTATACAATAGTATGGTATTAAAAGGGTTGATAGTTGCAATGTGTTGTGATAGTGAAACGACTTGCTTGGCCATAGCACCCTCACTGGCATGATAGTGTATACAATAATGTGGTAAAGGTTAATAGAGGTAGTTTGTTGGGATAGTGAAAAAGACTTACATGGCCCAGGACCATCACTGGCATATCACTGGCATGATAGTGTATACGCTAGCATGGCATTCTAAGATAAGGTGTAAGTTTGATATCTCTCCACCGTTTCATATCATTCCATCACAATTTTCATTTATAATACAGGAGAATCCAGCAGTGGAATCAGTCGTGATGACTTCATTGCCAACATTGCCACGGATATTCAGAGTAAGCTGCCAGAGCAGTTTGACTTGGATAAGATACGTAAGAAGTTTGGCCTTGAAATATCACCCACTACTGTGGTCTTGCTGCAAGAACTTGAACGTTTTAATAAGCTGTTGTCTAGGATGAGTAAATCACTTACTGAGCTTCAAAGGGTAGGTGGCATCTATTTTGTAACAACTCTTTATAATCAAATGAGATTGATTTTAAAAAATATATGAAATACCAGGTTTTGGATATGAAAGCAAATGTGGGGGTTGTAGTCATTATCTCAATAGAAGTAACTCATAACTGAAATTACAAGTAGAAGCCAACTTTCAAAGATTTTAACTATTTTGGTTCATAATTGGCCAATTAAAAGAAGTATGAACAAATACATGTAACTATGTAGCTATTACCGTGTGTTACAATCCTCTGTTATGAACAGGTTTCTTGACCTATAGCAACTTTTCATGTCATACTCTGGCACATGCTGCACAAATATAGTACAACATGGCACATATGAAAGTAACATTATGGTAACTTAACACTTTGCTTTAAAATGCTATTTTTCGGAATATAAACAAGTCATGCAAATCTTGAACTAAAAAAAGAACAAATCATAAAATTACACAATGTTTATTTATAAGGGAAATATGGAACAGGATTATAGCAGATTATCCTCAGATTATGACCAATGGCATACAGATTAGTAGACAGTGCTTTATTCATAATTCATATCTTGGTACAATAAATTTATTCTGACAGGCATTGAAAGGAGAAGTTGGTATGAGTAGTGAACTGGATGACGTATCCAAGGCCCTGTTCAATGGTCAGATTCCTAATATTTGGAGACGTCTTGCACCCGATACATTGAAATCGCTGGCTAACTGGATGTTGCACTTCCTAAAGAGACACCAACAGTATTCAACATGGGTAGGTTTTCATTCATACAATTTATACAAATTTTACTGTCAACAAGTGTTAATCATAAACCATACATTGTGTTTTTTCTTATTCTGTTAGCATATACAGCTGGGACTGTACTTGAGTTTAATCCCACTGATAAAAGACTGAGTCTGTTTCTTAGTTTAAAAGGGGGAGGGAACGGTCATGATGATATTATAAGATATGTCAGTTTATAATGAAGGCACCATGAATATTTAGTTTCATGAACATGTTCAGTAAACAGACTATTTTCATAATATACATGGAAAGTATACTTAGTCAATTTTTCTCAGAATGATTATTAGGAAAAGTGAAGTTTGGTTCTCTATCACGTTTTTCACTTTAATTAAAATGATTTAGTAAATGTTCAAGTCATTGAATTCTGAACTGGGCAATGTATCCTGTTCCAATACAATGGTTCCCGTGTTGAGTATTTCAGTCATTTGATTTCATTTTGTATCCGCAGGTAAATGAGAGTGAGCCAGCAGTGATGTGGTTATCAGGTCTTCACATCCCAGAGTCCTATCTGACTGCCTTGGTACAGGCAACATGTCGTAAAAATGGTTGGCCTCTTGACAGATCTACGCTATACACCATGGTGACATCATATTTAAATCCTGATGAAGTCAACGAAAGAGCTCACCAAGGTCAGTCATTTGTTTCTTGTAAATAGTTTATTTTGAAGGATGTACACACTCATCTTACCGTCTGAGAATATTGACTCACTCGTACCATTCCTGTAGTTAAGAATATCAAGTAATATGTGTTTTGTATAAGAATTGGTTTGAAAGAGGTGAGTATTTAGAACGTTTGCTTAGTTAAGAATAACAGTATGTCATTGAAGATGAAACACACTACCTTGTTCACACTTTATACCAGAATTTTCACCCACAATTCTTTGTTTTGCACAGGTTGCTTTGTGAGTGGCCTGTACTTGGAGGGTGCAGCTTGGGATAGGGAAGACAGTTGTTTGATTCGACAGAAACCAAAGCAGCTGATTACAGAGCTGCCAATTCTCAAAGTCATCCCCATCGAAGCTCACAGACTGAAACTTCAGGTTAGTCATACAAATATTTCTTTTTTAGAGTTGCCTTTAGGAATGATCCATGTCTGTTTTCCTTCCATCCTTGTTTGCATATGTGTGTCCATCCATGAACAGCCATATCTCAGACACTGACATCTCTATGTCAACCAAACCTGGCACAAATGTTAGACACTATGGGGTACATTTTACACATGTTGTTCGCTATAATTGTACAGGTGATATCTCTGTGCTTTCAATATGTGCCTGACTCTTCATATATGACAATGTGAATGTGGACAGGAAAATTAATTTGTCTATTTTTTTTTTTTTATTTATTTATTTATTTATTTATTTATTTATTTATTTCCAGAATAACATGCTTCACACACAAAATGTGATACAACATCTGATAATTCCCAAAACTATAATTACATATTATTATTTTATATAATTCCTGATAAGTCAAAACACTATAGGAAACAAATTAATGCTAACTATGATTTTAGAATGAATGTTATGTTACTATGTCAGAAATTACTGCCTTTGAACAGTCACGTCATTTCAAAAACAACTTAATTTAGAGTGTTAAACATTCCATTTTTAATATATTTCAAAACAAGTAATTTTGGTCGAAAAGTTATTTTTGCAACTGTGAGATGTTACTTGAACAAGACCCACTAATAGGAAAGGTAGCCATGTTTGGCTTCTGAGTATTTACCAGCAAATAGCTTTGAGTGTGTGTGGTCTACTTTATTTTCAGAATAAAACTCCTACACAAATAATTAAAATGGATTTTTTTTAATTGATTATATCTCAATGCCTTAATTTGTGTCTTACAGAATACCTTCCGTACACCAGTGTATACCACATCACAGAGGAGAAACGCCATGGGAGTAGGTCTGGTCTTTGAGGCTGATCTATCCACACATGAACACATCTCTCACTGGGTATTACAAGGCATTTCTCTCATCCTTAACACAGATTAGATTAAAAAGTAACTTGACAGCAATAAGCCATACTCTCAATGACTGCAAATTTAGTTCAGAATATTAATCACTCGTACAAACATCAATGAAAGAGACAATACACTAAACAGAGATATTTAACTTCATTGAGTTCCATCATGTGTTGATGTGTACACACAAGAATGGATGTTATAACACCATGTAAATGATATATTTTGTTAGTGTGAGTGATTTTAACATGAAACTGTAAATACTGTTCAATATTCAAGCTTCTTATCTGATGGCTTTGATGAATTGTAATTTAATAATTGTGTGTAATTACAAATTTTGATGTTCAAACTGTTTCCTTTGATAAAAGGCTTCAAGCTCTTTCATGTAACATTCTGTATTATAGAAATGATATATTCCGTCCAGTTTTAATACTCAGAAATATATAAAGAAACCTGTGTTTCTACTCAACATGTCTTGGTTTCCTTTCACAAAGATTTGCAATATATTCTAGACCATGCAGTAGCCTAGTATAGCGTCATTTTTGTTTTCATAATGTCCCTTCTTTTACCTCAGTGTAAATAATACAGGTTGACATCAAGTCATCTGTTCATACAGTCTGTTTGTACACCTGTGAAAATGAGAATGAAAGAAAAACCATTAGTGACTTTTACATTTTTCACACCCAATATTCCATAATAACAAATTAGCTCAAACGACACATGTATGTAACTATACAAATTTCAGAATGACCCACTTTAGCCCAGTCCAGACAATACATACATATACTCTTTACCCATGTGAATAGGACTTCTAAGATGTTAAAAAGAATTTCAAAAAGTCCAAAATACACCATTTATGCATTTTCACAAATATTAGAATGACTAACTTTAGTCCTGTCCAGGAAGTACATTTATACTGAGTTATCCATGTCAATTCAAACTTCAAGATATAAAAAAAATAAATTGAAATATATTTATACATTTCTAACTTAATGTCTAAAATTCTATTCTTAAAAAGAAATAAAGTGTAACTTCCATTAATGTGGTTTTGTTTGCAGACACAGAAAATATTCTTATGTGAAGAATGAACTTGTATTTTGTTTTGATGCACAATAAAATGTGTTTATTACTATATTTTAGTTATAATGTGTTTGTGTTTGCAGATTTGTATGGAATGCAAGTGTTTGAATAATATAGTGTATTGTTTATCATATGGAATATACTCATGTTAGACATAGGACCACAGTTTGATTAAAGACAAGTATGTTCCTGTAATACTGGATCCAGTTTAACATTAGACAAGACCCTTAAATAGTACTGTACATGTGATTGAACAGGATGGTCTGATATACTGTTTATCTGTTAATTCTGGCATGGTCATATAACTTGAAAAATGTTGAATGTTGTTACCTATCCCAAGTCACCTTTATGTTACTTGCCCAAAGTCATGTTTATGTTATTTATATAAAGTCACGTTTCTAATGATGTGAGAGGATGCATATAAAGCATACATGGAAAGGTTTCCTTCACATAGACGCAAGATAATTGTTATCATGATATGCTGGTGTCTGAGCATCCATACCTAGGAGTTAATTGGCTCTTGTTCGGTCCTGCTGCAACATCTACTTTACCCACTAAAGCTAATAGGATGATGCGAAACAACGCCAACAACCAAGGCCACTGCAGACATATCAAAAATAATAACTGCAATGATTCTTCCTCCGAATACATCGATAGAGTTATCAACATCAACACAACACTTACGACTTTCCAGCGAAAGAGAGTAATATACTGGCCTTCGTCGACGGTTGTTTTGGGAACATCTGGGGTCGGCAAATCATCTATTCTCACCCGATTCTTATTCGGGACTTTCCGCAAAGACCATAAAATAACTATAGAGGACTTCTACAGGCGGACATTTCGGATTGATGGGGTAAGGATTTTTGAAAATATTTCTAATGGCAATGGATACACTTTTGTCATTTTTTCAATTGCTCACTCAATTCCTTTCGTTTCCTGCAGTGTCGGTTCATTCGATCAAGAGTGAACGCAAAACGTAACTATCGGCTTTTCACAATCAATGCTTCACTCGTGGGGGAGGGTGGGGGAGGGTGGTTGTGGGACAAACATCGAAAGTTCCAGAACAATTTAAAAAGTAATCTTCATAAATGGCATTATATACATCGTGAAAACCCATTTCTTTACAGAGGTAAAAAAAAGGGGCGAAATTTCCACAGTTTGCACTGTTCATTGAATAATTTCCCATCGCAGATATATGTTTATAGAAGAAGCTAAGTAAAATTCTTACAGTTGTGTTTATTTTGTGGAAATGTTGCCACAGTAATTCATTAGTGAAAATCAAGCATTGATTGTGAAACAGATAGCCGACACCTTTATTACATGTAATATCACAGGTGGCTAGTTTCTATCTATCTATCATACCTATCTATATGTCTCTCTCTGTCCGTCCATCTACTACCTATCTATCCATCTATCCATCCATCCATCCATCCATCCATCCATCTATATATTTGTCTGTCTGTCTGTCTGTCTGTCTAGGTATCTATCTATCCACCCACCCATCCATCCATCCATTCATCTTATAATATGTCTCTGTCTCTGTCATTCTCGCAAACCAGAGTTATTATTTCTACCACTACATTTCGAAATAAGAGGCTTGTTAAGAATGTTGCCGTAAAACAGGCCGTGGTTTGCGACGATGTCTGTCTGTCAGTCTGATTTTGATTTTGGAGACATGATGGTAATAACCGCTACATTCATTCCATTAAAGGTTATATTACAAATGGATATGGTTGACACCTCTGGATTTCACTCCTTTCCTGCGATGAGGCGACTGGCAATTCAAAAGGCGAGGATTTTTGTTCTCGTTTACGCCATCGATGACTTGGAATCTTTCATCCAACTGCAGTACATTTATAAAGAAATCAGAGAGGAAAGAAGAGAGGAAAATTTACCCATCATAGTTGTTGGCAACAAGACAGATCTCCAGGGTCAACGAGAAATCGCCCCTGATGAGGTTGAAATGGTGTTTAAAAAGAGACCAGAGATTGACTTTTTGGAAACATCGGCAAAGGATGACGACAACATAGATCTTTTGTTTGAACGGATCTTCCACCAGGAAGTTATGAGAAAAGGTATATAAGGTGATAATAATATCACTGGGACGGTAAAGTAGGAAATATTGGACGTATCGACGAATGTATCTCATAGAATAAGAAAAGCTTCTTTTTGACAAAGATTAATGTAATGTGTACAGAAGGCTAAGGAACAACACAATACAATGTATTACTTTTCCTGTATACCAACAAGGCTGGTTCAGTAATTACATATCATTCGTTAAAGGGCTTATTTTACGATCTTTGAGAAATTTGAGGTAGGAATGACTTCATGGTATAATATATATTTAACATTTGAAAGCGAACAGAGCAACAGTTGAGGTGCAGTCAACGAAGCTGTTCTTACGCAATTTTTCAGTGGGTGGGTAATTTTTCGACTTGTAGCGGGAGGGGAGCAAACAAGAAAGAATTGCGGCGAAAAAATCATGATTTTGAGACAGTTGGTGAGGAAAACATGGAATTGTGGGGAGGGGCACACATTGAACTGTTGGTATTGTGGAAAGCACAAACATTTTCCTGGTGGAGTGTGGGTAAATCATTCACAATATTGGGTGGGCAGTGGGTAAGTTGAAACCCAGTGGGAGGGAGGGCAGATATCCTTCACCACCTGTGGGAGGGCACATATAAACAGTTAATTCCACTCCCCACAATTGTTTTGGAGGGCGATTCTATTAAAAACATCATTTTTAGTCTGAAACAACATATAATTAATGAAAACCTCAAATCTGACCATTGGCTGCACCTGACAGATGGAACATATCGAATAGTTTTCAGTAAAAATATGTAATGGATACTTATATTTTTGTCATTTTTTAGTTCTTTATTAGTTTATTTAGATGTGTGTGTGTGCGCATGTGTGTTGTCAAGTGCACTGATAGTGGGTTTACAGAAAATTTACGTTCTTCTCAACGGACAGGACTCCACTTATGTGACTTAAAACAGTTGGGTTTCTAACCGGAATATAAGATTATACAAGCGGTCTGAAAGATATTTATTCTTATATGTTTATGATCGTTTATATAAGACAAATTAAATATCAAAATTGTCATTCACCAATAACCACGAGTCTTTGTCATTTTTGTGGGCAACAGAAATGGTTGGTTTATATATGTTGGGTGTGAATAATGTTTGTAAATGATGGCATGTATTGACAAAAAAAAAATATATGATTATTAAAACGCCCCAAAAATTCCCCCACTTGGAAGGATGCCTTTGTATTGGCAACAATTATTCATGATCAACTTACCACTTTCCTTGAAAAATTTAATATTATTATAAATACCCATTATGGATTCCAAAAACACATAGCACAAAACTTGCTTTAGCTGATTTGGTTTCTGACATTACAGACAAAATGGACAATGGTTTTAATAGTACATTTGGCATCTTTATTGACCTTAAAAATACTTTTGATACCATTGACCACCAAATTCTTTTGATACCATTGACCACCAAATTCTTTTGATACCATTGACCACCAAATTCTTTTGATGCCATTGACCACCAAATTCTTATACAAAACCTGTCCTATTATGGAATCAGAGGTCGAACTCTCCACTGGTTCCAAAGCTATCCGGAAAATCACCCAACAGGTTTATGATGAGGCCCAGGCTTTCTTTTAATCATGTGTCTGACATAATGTACATCTGTCTGGATCCTCACTATTGACATTCACCATATCAACAGTATCTTCTTCCTCAGTCACACTTAGCTGCTTGACTTTAGTATCAACACTACTGGGACTGACAGCATACCCCATTTTGGTGAGACGCTTGTGAGACTAAAACAGAAACGTAATACAATGTTAACAATGTGTACAGAGGTTACTGCAATAATAATAATAGTAATGTTGGTGTTTATATACAGCGCTTAGCACTTTCCCACTGTGCTCAAAGCACTTTGCAATTATTACCCCTGGCACAACAGCCTTAACTTTGTACTTCCTCAACTCCCTGGGGAGCATACAATCCATTGTGGCCTTTATATGAGTATAGGATTAAAGTATTCACATTGCAACCTCTATCCTACCAGGTCCCCAATTATACAGCTGGATTGACAATACATTGTGAGAGCAACACAGGCAGTAAATGCAAACAGTATATCTATGCATGCATTAGATACGTCATCTATTATCAACTACAATTACGTTTCCTACAAAACAACATATTTTAACTCAGGTAAATAAAAACTCCGAAAAAAAACCCAACATATCAATGGCACACTAGAACCAGCATCATGTCATACAACTAAACAACAAATTTGATATACGTACAACATATGTGTTTCAGCAAACAATGCACAGCCATAACAATATTGCAAACTTTGATTGACATGAAGTAAACATTTAAAAATTATTTATTACCCTTTCTGACAGCCCTCCATTTTTCAATATAAAACCAATGTGATATGCTAAAGCTGACATGTGCTTTGATCTGGTCTTCAAGATGGGACTAATCACACATCCAAATCGGTATTTGTCTGTGTAGGTTGGCACCAATATATTGATATTAATAGCTGCACAAATCACTGCAAATACAACTGGACAAACAGTTCTACACTCCTCAAAAAGTTGTTCAAATGAAAAGTCATGCAGACCTTCTCTGGTTGTCTTGCATAGTACAGAATTGAACTGGACTGAACATACTGCATTAACCTACAAGCAAAAACAGAATTTGCATTTATAAATACACAGAAGACAAGAAATAATCACAATACTGATTTCCTTTACCCAAGAATATTTGTTATTATACTACCTACAGCAATGAGTGACTTTGTTGAACACATTTAAACTTAGTTGCTGTACCCACCTCTCTTTCTATCACTGGCACCAGATGCTGACAAAGTGCCTTGGTATTTAGTCCAATGGCTGTTTTGACTAATGTAGTGGTATCTTGGGCAACAATAGCCCTTGCAGCCTTGTGAAACACTGGGTCTATGATTTTGTCACGTGTAGCAGATGGTGTTACAATGGTGATCTATGAAGAAAGCAGATAATGCTGATGATAAAACCTTAGTTTCTGTAAGATGTGAAGAGAAGGGCCTACATGCCAGCATTTATTAATATGTTTGTGAAATCATTGCATTATTATTTATTATTTAGATCACCATTACCTTTCTGTACACACTTTACTGAGCATGTAATTGTATGTGTTTACCCCAACACAAACTTGTGTGATTGTTCTTTATGGTATACTGTGTGATAAATTGTAAGATGTGTTGTGTTGTTCTGCCCTCACTGGCCAGTGGGAGGGGTTGACCAATGTGTGAGGGCACCCTGTCATGGCATACCTTACAGACTGTACAAGTACTAATACAGCAACACTCTACTGATTTTGTTGGTAAATTGGGTTGACAAAAAACAAACATACTTTGGCATGCAATGAGTTACCTGTATTTGAGTCTTTTCTGATGGCAAGGGAAGAGATTGTCTTGCTGTTTTCTTGCTGCCAGTTTTTGCTTGTTTACCTTGGGGACCAGGAGGAAGTGGTGGTATCATGACCTGTTCAACTACTAGAATACTTGGTGACTGGGGAACAAATGTGGAAGTATGTGGTCTTTTTCTACTGGGGGTACTTGGTCTTATCTCAGTGGGGGTACCATGACTTCTCTTCTGTGATGTTAAGGTCTTCAACTGAAGTTTGGCCTTTAAAGTTTCTTTAACTTCCTTCACAGTGTTTATACATTTCAAAAGTTTTCCAGTGAGGCTTTGACAAACGATACATACAGATGCCTGTTTTGACACAGTCACATCAAGACAAGTCGATAGTGTTATGCAATCACTCTCCTTCACCTTTCGTTTTCGAGTGTTGCCCTTCACAACCTTGCCTTTACTGTTCACAAAATCGTCAAGGAAGCTAAAACCACACACAAAACACTCATCAGCTGATTCTTGGTGCATTGTTTGAGGTGTTACACTTGTCATCATAGACTCCAAAAGACAACCTGTCTAAAAATAATAACGCAATTGATTTTTTAAAATGTTATTTTACAGATTACTAATGTCGTGGCACATTGTGAAGGTTTTTCCTAAGGTAAATATAGAAGTAATGAAGCGTGTGCTATATAGAACACTGACGAACTTCGTAATGTAACAACAACAACAACATTATCAATATCATCATCATCATTATTATCATCATCATCATCATCACAACATTTTGCAACATAAGTATTAAGCAAATCTGTCATATAATGTGCACATCTATTGTGTCAGTGTCTGTCCTTGAATGTAACATAAGCACGTGTATCTTGAGGACCTATAACCATGGAGGTAGAATCACAGTCCTTCATATAGAAAAACGAGTAACTTACAACGGCAAAATCATATCATATGGGAGCTCGTATCCATATCCGTCGTCTGCATCATTTTTTCAACGACCTCTTTCGCCGTTAAATTCGATAAATATGACGATCAAACCACACTTTATAAAAACTGTAACGCTTACATTTCATAAAACCTACCATCAACTGCCAGATATTCCAAAGGAAAATGTAAATTTTGGAGACTTTTTCTGTATGCCTGTAACACAACAAGCACGAAACAGTCTTGACAAATCACCTTTGACCTCCATGTCAAGTCAAGCTATCGAGTCGTTGATTGGTAAATTATTCTCACGTGACTCAAGTGCAGCTCTCACTACACATGTGCGTCACGTCAAAACAACAACAAGAAGGTCGACTTATTTTCACGCGCGCCTTATGTTCATGAGAATCGCGTGGAACGGAAGTTACAAAGAGTTATGATGTCGACCAAGAAATCAATGTTCGTTATTTTTATGATGCGCCTAGGCACATGAGGCAGTAATATTCTGTTTCAGGTACGTACCGAGAATTCTAGACTAAATTATCTAAATGGGTAAAATCGTCAGACAATGACGTTCCCGACAATTGTCATAAAATGCTAACCATGCTAAAATATTATGTATCAAAAAAATGTCATGAAAATGCACACCTATGTAAAATCCTAAAAAACTTCTATATAAAAATTGAAAAGACTTATATTACCTAAATATTCGTAGACAAACCCAAATTCAAGGAGGGGGCAAGGGTAATCCTAACCCGTACCCACGCACAGCATTTACATGGAATTGGAAGTATACTAGTAATACTATGAAGTTCAATAAAAGTGTTCCTGATCTGAAAAATTAAATATAATACATGTAAAGTAGTCCTTTATCAAATAAATGAAAAAGTTCAAAATTAGTCGCGCAAATCCAGGTGTCTTCTCAAGTTGTTCTTCAGGGTTCGTGTATCCAAAGTTGGCGCGCGCGCCACCAGCAGTCGAAACGCAGGTCACCCAATCATGTTCTCATCTTTGTAGCTTTCCACGAGGTCACAGGCGCTGGGGGCGAGCGGGAAATGCTTCTTCGGGTTGGGTGGCAGGAACTTCCTAGTCCTCACACACATATTTCACCATGTCTTTAGCATTTGTCAGCCTCAGTAAAGTTGTGCTAAAAAGTACATTTTCTATGCCAAATTTCATGACCATTTTGATTTGAACAATTTCCATCTCTAGACACCTTAAAAGTAAATAACATCTCACACACACATATCAAGATCCTCTATCAAGGCAATCCAACTGGTTACAACTTCTTTGCATACACATCTAGCCAGAATGCTTATTACAATTTCATTTGCTAACATCGACAGCAGTTCACAATTATCAGCTGTGTTATGTTCAGTTATTAGTCTAGATGCTATCCATGGCATCACATCTCGAGGTGAAGCGATACATAGATGATCTGATGTTTGCACATGAAAGTAACAATCATGCAATACTCAAGACATACAATACAGACAGGACCTGGGTGATCTGTGATGCATTTTATCATATTTTTTTATTTACATGAAATATTAAAGTAGATCATTCCATAAATTAACATCCCACTTATAAAATGCTATTATTGCGTCATGACATTTTTCAACATTTGTAACTCTGTATATACATTTTGTTCACAGATTTATTTAGTTCTTTACAGTGAATAATGTGTAGCATCCAAGTGAGTGATTCCATAGTTGATGCAATCAGTTCCATATTTTGTATGACAAGCATTACAATCTAATCTGGGTAACAACACAAAAAGAAAAAGTGCAATGAAATAAAGTAACTCCATGACTCTAAATTTGATTATTTCCTACAAATCTACTACATAGTTTTGAATATTAGTATTGGGTGTAATTTTTACAAAGTTGTTTTGTGGTTCTTGAAGCACATAGTACCTTTGACAAGCACAGTGCAATAATATCATGTTAAGTGTTACATGACCACACTGAATTTTTTTAATGAAAAATTTCTTTTTTAAAGCAAAACTACTCTCAGAACTGTGAACTTTTGTGAGTGATATGTAATTTGAAATGAATCAATAATACTGTTCAATATGTTATGTCTTTTCTGTGTGTGGACATAACCATCAGAAAAATCTTTCAGGGGCACAATCTGAGTTTAAACATTTTGGGCAATGCTTCCTGCCTGATGTATACTAATTTACTGAAGCACAGATAATCATCACTCACTATCAACATATAACGGTCAGACATCAGACTGTGGACAAACGGAACCTGTTCAGTTTTATGGCCTCTTTACATATAGTTCATGTTCACAAACAATTTCCAGTTCCCCTGTCATTTCATGTACACATAAAGAGGCTTTAAAACTGTTCTTATCAAACTATGAAATGTAATAGAAGCCTCTGTTGTTCCATCAAGCTGTGCCATTTTAAAATGTTATTAATCCATTTCAATTGTTTACTTTCCCTGTTTGTAACAGGTTCCATTTGTCCACAGTCTGATGTCGGCAGTTGTAACTCCAACCTGGTATTCGGGCATAGCATATAATGTTTGGATGACAGAATGTAGTGAACAGATACTGAAATATCAAAGAAATCTCTGTTCTGCTTTCAACTGTGCTAACAATGGCAGAAGATAATATTTAATGTCATCAACATTATAACAGTTCCATTCAATAGCTTATATCAACATGTCACAACACTAGTTTTAGTTCGTGTCTATTTTAGTAAATCGAAACCTCAATTGCTGCTGTCGCAAGTATTTCCATCCAAATTTATAAAATATTATAAACTTAGTCTGTGCCACTTTAATCATGAAAGACACCAGGGCATACAAAGTCTTGATGTAACACAGCAAACTATGTAAACCCCAAAGTCTTGATGTAACTTAGCAAACTATGTAAACCCCCCAGTAATCTAAGAAGTTAACCCTTGTGGAAGAGAATGACAAACAAAATATAACACTTATGGGGTGCAATGATATAACATTTATATAAAAATCTTACTAATTTTAATTATCCTAAAACATTTATATATAAAAAAAATGAGAAGCTGAAGTCCTCTCAGCAAGTCTTTGGTAATTTGCATTGTTTACTGGTGGGTAGTTTTTGAAGGTTTGTTTTTGGTACTCTTACTCAACATTTTACATGTTGCTCCCCCTGCACCCCCCCCCCCCCCCATTTGTATCTTTTTGACATAACTTGTGTAACCCAATTGTTTTGATGAATTTATAATTTATTGTCAGTGAATTTACAATCACACACAACAATGCTGTATATTATTCATACTCAATACATTACTTGACTGTGCTTTACAAGCCCTGGTTTGGGCTAGGAGCCAGGGCCCACCGATCTATTTTTGATAAGTTACAGATTCACTCTTTTTCACGGTATCTCCCCATCAAACTTATGAATGGCAATATGTTTATCAAGTCCTAGCTGAAAGAGTTTAGTGGTTCAACTTTGTTACTTGTAACATGTGAACGAAATGAGAAAATTTTCAGGAATATAATTTTGTGATGTTTACTATCTGAGTAAGAACGTATCCATGATGTCAAACAGATCATTGCATCTAGGCATCTAACGTAGTCAAGTACAGTAAATGATTTGAGTCTGTCAGTAACTGTCATTTTGAATTTGCACATGTGTGTTAACCATGATAATTCAAATTTATTGTATTCTATTGCATTATAATACAAATGTTAATTTGCATCTATTAAATGACATTCTGTGTCTATGGCAAATGTTGAAGTGGTTTTTAGTCATAAAAGGACTTGGTTCGTACTAAAGAGAGAACTTACAATGTGAAATCACACTGTTGAATGTTGTTAGTGTTACAAGCAGCTTCAAATTCACTTACAAAACCACTCACTGAATCTGATGAAATGAACTGTACATGACTCTCTTCACTTTACAATTGTACAGCTCCAATACCAAAACGAGAAAACAAAGCAAATATTTCTTTCTGCTTTGTAAGTTATATTTCATAGCATAAAATGTGCGTTTATGTTCAAACCTCCACACTTTCTGGCATTTGGAAAACAGCTTTCAAATTGTTGCAATTTCAACACACACACATGCAAAACATATCTTTCTGTTTTGAAAGTTATATTTCACAGCATAAAATGTTCATACATTTTCAAATCTCAAACTTTCTGTTTATAGAAAAAAAACTTGATATTCATTTGCACCCCAGCAAAGTAATCCATCCTCTTTTGTGATATTTCATAGCATCAAATCTACGTTTATGTTCAAATTTCAAACTTACAATTGAAAAGCACCTTTGTTGGCATTTTTTTTACACTTGACCAAAATATCCCTTACTGCATTGTGATATTTCACAGCATAAAATGTGCGTTTATATTCAAATTTCACACTTTCTTGCTGTTGATAAGCATCCTTCTTGACAAAATGGCAAAACTGTCCAGTTCTAGAAAAAATATTTTTTCCTAACACTCCAACATCTACCAGTCTTTCCGTATCCAAGTCTCTCTTTTCTTAACAGCTGCATGTTTGTCGTCTCTTGTTTCACCCACTTTGAATTCAAAACACTTCACAGTGCTTGAAATCAGCGTCTGTTTAAAGAATCTTGTATTACAAGTACAGTGGTCTGGACTCTAACTGTCATGTGGTGTCCAGTCTAATTGTTCTTAGCTTATGCCTATCAGCTAATACACAGGCAGCCTCGTTAGCGCCACCACAATAGTGAGATGATGAAAATACAGTAAGTAGCTTGCCACGTTGTTGAACCTACAGAAATAAAGAATCAAGAAAGTCAAAAAGTTAGATATCTGTTCCCTTGATGGTGAAAAAGTCATGGTTATACCATAGACACTGATACTATAGACCCTCCACTATGGATATACTGAGGCACATAATTTAGTACCATCACACATATAAGGGCCCAGTTCTTTTGTTTTTAACAACTTTCGTTTTTGAAAAGACTCTGTTTATAAGTAATTCTCAGCCAAACAGTCATCATTATGGGTACATTGTACCACAAAGACATTCAATGTTTCAATGTGCAGTTAGAATTTCTGTTATGAGCATAACTCATCTGACCCTACATTACTTCAATCTGGTGAAAAAATTAGGCCAGGAATAGAAAAAAAGTCAAAATGTGATGTCACTCATTCTACAATGATGACCTCATGAGCATGTACTAGTATATGGGACAAAAATTATCATTTTTTTTGCTGAAATTTGGGAAAGTTATATAACATTACATATCATAGCGTCTTCTAATGTTTAAAAGGGTAATAATAATATCTGTAGTCAATACAAGTGTACTGATTGCAGAAATAAGTCTCACTATATTTTCATTTTATCATTTAGGAATATATCACATTATATTCATACCTGAAATCCAACTTGTTTAACTTCATGTGCTCTAATCACATGTGATAGATTATTTTTTGTTAAGAATTCTTCAAGAGCTACACAGCTGAAGACATGAGCTGTGCCTCGTCTTTGATTTGAAGCAAATCCTCTGTTGTCTTCCATGACTTTGGCGTCATTTGAGCTCATCTCTTCAACTCTGCATTGTTGGAAATAAAAAAATAACATTATGTATCGCTTTTTACTTACACTGGTATGTTGGTGGCCATTTTGAAGTATACACAGATACATTTGCAGATACTTTTCATTTCCAATTCAAAATCATTTCACCTAACACCTCATTTTTCCTTCTTGATTTTAACTAAAGAATGGATTGGAATAACAGCAAATTCATGACTTTTATTAAGGGACGTACTAGTTGAAACCCTTCTTTTTTTGAGTGTAGGGAAATACTTACTTGATAGGATCGTTCCACATCAGATCCCATGCTAGAGGACTTTCATTTTCTGGATCTTTCAGCGGTACTGGTATATTTGCTATGGAAGCCAGCGTACTACCAAGATGTGGGTCTGGAATACCGCCATGAACACAGAAAATCTACAAATAATCAGAAAATTTTAGAGCTGACCAACACATTTGATGAAAGTGGTTTGGTAAAAAATTGAATCTGCTGTATAAATTATAGCATTACAGTTCGCTTGTTGACAGCACAAAATGTGGTGAATTTTATATTGTCATAACTTTTTGTTAAAAAAGTTTAAAGAAGGCCTGTATCTGATTAGGTTTCAAAGTTGGGTGACAAAAACAGATGTCTGGCAGAGCTACAGAAAAAGATGGTTTATAACAAAAGAATTATTCTTGGCATCTCTGCGGCTCAAAAATCCACCATTAACATAGTCCTTATGTGAGAACATTGGATTCAAACATTGGGTTTTCAAGATGCCATATATATATGATACATCACAGTGACATGAGTTACTTCAATATGGACTAGTCACATACTAATATAACATATAACAATATTCAAAGGGTAAAAACATTACATCAGCAAACAGTTCAACCATGTTAGTTCCTGACATAGCATGCCATATCTTATACGTGTGTAGCAATAAAGAGTGTGACCTAATATGACATTTGACTGTCAACTATAGTACAGTATGGCATGGCTATAATAAGCATTACAGTAAAGTGGCACAAGCTCAAATGAAAATGCTTACATAAAGCCTCGATTAAACTATTCTAGTATAATGTCAATATATTATCTATACCTTCCTTGAAATTACAATTGTCTTCTGGCATTGTTAAAACAGTAGAGTGAATAGTATGGATGTCCTATTTTTAAAAATATGTACATAAATTATGTCTTTGGATCATTAGGTTTGAATTCAGTCAATTGCAAGACTCTATGCTTCAGTTAATAGAATACCGCAGTACCTGTCCAATATATACTAAAATATACATATACTATATATATTAAAATATCATATCATATACCAGAAATTACACCCAAAAACATATCAACTCAGCTTGTGCCTCTTTAAAAATTCTGGCCCCAAGGAGTGTTTATCGTACCTTATTATCAACTATAGCAGCAAGTGGCATTGCATCAAAGCAGTCATTGACAGCTTCCCAAAGTTGGTTTCCAACAGTAGCGCCAAACTTTTCTTCACATTCCCTGTTCAAAATTGAATGAGTTAGAACCTAGTGTATGTTTGTATAATTACCAAAATACCAAAAACTTGAATGTTGATTTTATTTGGCTTTAAACTGTACCATTGTTCACAATTATCTTATACTCATACTTTTGCTGTATTATGGTCAAGAACGTCAAATCCACAGTAAATATTAGTACCAGGCAGTAAGGGGGGTGGATATTTGGAGATGAGGCTTGAGGCAGGAAGATACATGTATGTTACCTTTGGAAATGGAACATCCTTTGCACATGCCGGACTTCATGGTTTCCACGGATTAGGAAGAATTTGCTTGGGGCCAGGAGCTTCTGGGCGAATAGATATGATACTACCTGGAGAAAGGGAGGGAAGTGGTGGATTATGGATTTGAATACTCCTTCTCAGGTTTACCAAGGTTGTGCAAATAAATAAGGGAAGTGAAATGTTTAAGATGAGTACTACTTGAATTTAACTATTAAAATAAAAACTGCCAGTGGAAATAACAAGCCTGTGTAAATTCCATAGGAGATGTGTAATCATAAAATGGTGATACTACATGTAACATGCTTTTTCACTCTCGGACCTATCCATAAACATGATACTTGCTAGGTTTTGCACAAATCTCATTTTCTGAATATAGTATTTTCACTAATTAGGTTGATTGATAAAAATGTAAGTTTTCACCATGCACCACTTAGATTTTTCTAGACTATTTATATATTGTTCAGCATACAATTCTGAGTACAATGCACCAAAAATAATTTCTGTTGCAATTATGTCTGGGTGAAACCTTATTTTGACTGGACGGACTATAATGTCTACAACATACAGTCATGGGGATTAGTCTGAATATTGATGAGAATAGGGAACTTGCAATCCAGACTGAGCATGCTCAGATGCAAAGGACTATGGGATTATCTGTGGTTATCATAATATCTTATCTGGAGCTACCGATGAAATAAACCTCCCACACTGGTCAAGCTAAATATGAATTGATCATTCGTGGTTATAAACAATGTAACAGTATTGTTTACAATACTAATTGATTAGTATTTATTATCACATTTCCCATGATGCAACATTCAACATGGTGGGTTTGCAAGTTCCCTATTGTTAGATTTCCTACACTTTCAGTAGAGTCAGGTGTTAGCTCTAAAAGATTTACTTCTGAAATGTCAGCTATTTATAACTTTATTGGACTGTGAACATCTTATCTTAACAAGTTTTAGTCTGAATAGTTGATATGCACTATAACAGAATCCCAGGATGAATGTATGCAAATATTCTGTGTAGATGTACATTCATGAGCTGATTGAAAGTGCAGCAGAAAACACTATAAGCATGAGTGCAAATACCCCTGTGTACCCATACTGGAACTCACGTGTCATGAGGTGCTGTTATTACATGTTTAACCGAAACAATAATTTCACATATCATTGTAGTAATTAGTCTGTAAGGTACGCCGTGACAGGGCACCCTAAAACATCGGCCGACCCCTAACTGTGAGGGAGGCCGGTGAGGGCAAAACGTCACGATATATCTTACAGTCAGTGTAGTAATAAGTATCTTAAGTTTCGTCAGAATCTACACCTCTACAAGACAAATATCCCTATCTTGCACAATACAAAACTATACATTTACATTATCAGATTTAACTTTCTTACAAAAATGTCCAGTTTACCAGTATCTCTAAGAATGTGTCCCTATCTTGTTTATCAAATACATCACCCATACCTCTAAACCGTGTTCTCCTCTGTCAACATAATCTCCAAGGAATAAGAAATTAGCAGGTGTCAGTAGTGGACCCATCCTCCACAACACTTTCTCAAAACACACTAAGTCATGGAAATTGCCATGGATGTCACCTGTTTTGGGGAAAATAATATTATTATATTGATTGTGATCAAAATGACAGAAGAAAGTCAGTGCTTTTGCTAAGGGAGGCACCCTTAGCAAAACTGTGATAAATAGGTAACATCTACTTGAGTTCACAGTCATTTTACCAGGGTTCCCAAACAACATTATGGTAACATATATGGAAAACGATGCCAGTTTTATCAAATTTTCCCATTTCTGTTACCGGAGTTCCCAGATCTTCACAAAAATACTGGAAAATACTATGAAAGCATAGTTGATGTTGAGAGTCAATGAGGTCACATGACATTTATTGCCTCTCCTCAACTTTTGATGACTTACATATATCATGTTAAAGACATAGACAACAAAGAATGTTAAATGGCACATTTGTATCACAGTGCAAACACATGTCAACATTGTTGACAATCAAGACAATACATGGCAAGTTTGAAATAACCAAGTTGACATGGGATTACTCCTTCATATACCCTGCTCACTGAAAACTTAGGAAATACACTGCATATGTTTAAACAATAATGTACGCCCTCCCAGCCCATAATGGACGAAAGCAAACTTTGAACGACATAATGGGCGAGGCGACAGCCGAGCCCATTATGGAGTGCAAAGTTTGCTTGAGTCCATTATGGACTGGGAGGGCGTACATTATTGTTATTATTTTATAGTTTTGCCAATTCCAGTGAATTTGTAGACCGAGAAACGCAAAACAACGTATAATATACACAGCGCTGAACATCGTCTGCCATGTTCGGCCCGGAAGCTGAATACTAATCATAGCGACACACGTACGTACACGTACACACATGTATACACTTCAATGAACTGCTGTGAACACAAATTTGTTTCATTTTAATTTCAATCTTTTAAAAAAATATTCTTATGGTGTTTACCCCATAATTTCCCTGTTCTTAAATACCCACACCTTTATTGCCTTACGGAATAAGCTTGTATTGTTATGCTCGTTCCGGGGCCGCGATGCCCAATAACGGAGTACATTATCAGTAATAATGTACAGCGATGACGTCACAAAATTCACTGGAATTGGTAATGCTATAATATAATATACAATAATTCAGAAAAAACATGCACCTTTGATACAACTTCAAACTACATTGTCACATGAAAAAATGAATTCACATTCACAAAAATTTCATCACGTCTCACCTAGTATATATGTTGGTGCATTGACATGAAGTAGTCGTGATTCAGAAGCTAGGACCACTTTCGCCTCTCGACATATTGCTAATAAGCATCTAGCTAGGGCACCATTATCAACAGCTCCCCAGCTGAATGATGGTTTAGTTTGTTCATCAGTTGGTCCTTTGATTGCCCTTTCAAAATACCGCAGACCTGTTAACATCTCATTTGGGTGAGATCTCTAAAAGGAATGGACAGACAACAGCAGGGTTCAGTGGTTGATGAAAACACAGGAAATTTAATAAGATGAGGAAATCTACGATGAATTTACATACTTACACTTTAAATACAATGTTTTACCAAATGAACATAAAATAAGCATGCCCTTATGATACACTAAAATCTTAATTTCAAAGATAGTACTGTAAAAATCACATACCTATTAAATGCCCTACTGTTAGCTAGTTGGGCTGTCAGACAACATCAAGTTTATTGCACACTTACCACATTAAATGAATCCACAGAGGTAGTTCGTTGAAATTTTGTTTTATCACCTTCCAGGTAAGATGCAGATAAACAACCTGTACATATGACAATTTAGGAAATTAATGGTTAGCTGTCTAGAGTTTATTTTAGTGTGTGTGTGTGTATGTGTGTGTGTGTACATGTGTATGTGTGTACATGTGTGAGTGTGTGTGTGTGTGTGTGCGTGAAAGAATGGTAGAGGTGTGAGGGAGGGTGGGAGAGAGAGTCTGATGCACATACAATGTACATGCATGCAGACAGACAGACACTGAGACAGGGAAGAAGAGGGCAGAAACACATATGTTGCACTTACTCTTGTCATTCTGTAGTTAGGAGAAGTAATGTTTTATTAAATGAACATCTTGTACATTACAAACTTTATGAATGTACACCTTTTGAATCTTGGCATGGCTATAGTGGCTATTGCAAAGAGCAAGGGCTAGCAGCTGACAATAACTGCTATTAAACTAGGGTCCCAAGATTTCTACAAGTTGGGCAAATCATCTATTCTTTACCTTGTATATCCCAGACAGCACTGACATCTGACAAAGTTCCACTTCTTCTGACTTTAACTGAATGTATAGCAAGTTCATACTTGGTTTCCTGAGACTCTTGCTTCATGTGTAGTCCACTATCTGATTCACTGCTATCTACACCAGCTGTGAAAACCCCCAAAAAATAACGATTTTTATTCTTTTGTTTTGTGACGTTACCTGATTCACAATGTACTTTACACCAGCAATATGAAGACAAACACAAATTGTTTTTTTCCTATTGAAAAGTCAAAAGCAAAAAACAGGCAGTGAACAATGAACGGGGAACAAATTTCAACACGGTTTTTCTTGGCTATATTGTGCAATGTACATGATGTAAAATCATGAAAACGACTCTCCAGAACCTACAGATTATAAAACTGCCTCTATTTCCTGGAGCAGTGTTCCCTTTAAATCAGAAAATGCTTGGGGAGTGTTGTCATAACTCACTGCAGGACAAGCATCCTCATATCACACAGATATTTCACACCTGGTTGGGAATGAATATAACTTACATATGTGTTAGCAATACACAAAGATAGCATCTTTGAAAATTGTTACTCACCATCAGTGCTCATATCAGTGGATAATGTCTGGAACTTGCCAGTTTTATTGAGTTGATCTTTCCTACTTTTCCGTTCATGTTTTTCATTTACCACCGGACTGTCCTCTTCTGTGTCTATTGAGTCATCAGAACTGAAATTGAAAATGAAAACAACTCTGTATTTGAAAGTTTACACTTGTACTTACTGTGGTACCAGCTATTCAATTGGTATGTAATGATTTTACTAAGGTTGTTTCACATGGTATAAAACATATATGTATAAAGCAGTGTGGGGAGGGAAGGAGCAGTGTAAACTTTCATTACTTTTGTACACATCAAAATCTGGTCTACTGTGAAAAGAAATGAGTCAATGAAATTTGAATAGACTTTAGTAATTCACCACTATTTACAAAAGAAGACATTTTGATACGTTAATTATGCATTGCAAGTAAGTCTGTCATCTACATACATGTATACCTACACTGCCACTGACTCACACTATTTCTTCTTCAACTACATGTACAAATATAGACAAATCACTCCAATGATAATACTGACTATCTGTTGTCATAGTGTTTCAACTTACTCTTTATGCTCTGTGTCTCGCACTCACTGTATAGAGCTGAACTGTTCATGTACATTGTAACTACAGACAGTCCAATAAAATTATTACAAGCTGCTATTCATACCTTATTCTCACCACATATAATGACCATAATAGACAAACAAGTATTTCAAATTAAAATCTATCAATCTTTGCACCATTTTTCTCTATCACTCATGACTAAGAAGGGTTTTGTTGCGACATGTACTTGTCTATGGACTCATAGTGACAAGGCCCCTTAGGTCACTTGTATTTTCATTGGCTGAACAAAGGAAAATAATGCTGAATAACATCTAAATATAACAGGTACAAACGACTTTTCAATACTTACTCTTGATGTTTAACAGCTGCTGATTTTGGCAGTCTTAGTAGTAATGATGTCCCTCTAAATTTCAATTGTCCTACAGCATTCAAGAATTCAGGTAGTGAAAGACTGGCCCTTGGTTCAGTTCCAAACACCCTGTCAAGTGTGTTATTATAATAGTCAACAGTGTTGTTGTGGTGTATAGTCATGGAGCAAGATGTTTATGACACAAAGATAGACATAATTTATCCCTAGACTAACAATTACAAAGAGATATCACACACAGTAGGATCCTTTCCCCAATAACATTGAAAAGAGATAAGCATTACTATTTTGTACAGTGCAGTAGATACAGGTTTCTGCTGACAAAATTATACTTTCAATGTCTTCAATTGTTTACTTTTGTACTAATAATCAACATGATAACTTGTCTGCTTCTACATCCCTGCTGTGTGTGGTATCTCTGCAATAGTTTATTTTGCATTTGAAGTTGTCTGAGTGTATGTAATAATGTCGTGTAGACATGTGACATAAATGAAACACCATAGCAATCCCATTTGTACTGTAAAAGTAAAAGCACAGAATGTGATGAAATCTATCTCAATGATTGTATGACTGAATAGAAGTATCTGATGCTTAGAACCTGGCCATGACCTTCTGTAGTTTGACGTGTTTTCATCTTTTGAGGTCAAATTACCACAAGACCATATTGTCTTTTTCTTACATATTTCTAGACCTTGTCCAGTACAATCTCCGAGCTTGGTAAAAACCTCAGTAAATATGTGAATCCAGATAACACTCTGAATCCAAACCTAGTTTTGTAAGTCCTCAAACAGTGCAAGTTCAATCATGGAGCACACAACCATAGTGTGGTGTGGTGTGGTGTGGTGTGTGGTGTGGTGTGGTGTGGTGTGGTGTGGTGTGGTGTGGTGTGGTGTGGTGTGGTGTGGTGTGTGGTGTGGTGTGGTGTGGTGTGTGGTGTGGTGTGGTGTAAAATGTACTTACTTTGCACTGGCTAATGCATCTTTTTCTATTGCTTCATCTGTAATTTTCATATTTTTAGAGCTCCTGATATCCAATACCATTTTCCTGCAGAAACAACACATTCAGAATCATTTGAACAATAATTCCCCTTGATTTACTGGGGCCACATTTTAATTTCTGCTTGTTTGCTGAACAGGGGAGTTGGGCAGTGAACCCTCTTGTAATTTCAGTGTTCTCCATGAATAAGGACATAAGGACACACAGGTACTAAACCTACTTGTAATTTCTGTATTCTCTCATCAAAAGTTAGAGAGGCAAAAAGCCCTTTTGTACAAAGTATTTTCTGTGTTCTTACTGAACAATGTAACAGAGGCACTGAGCCATCTTGTACATGTAAATTCTAACATCTGTATTTTACAATCAGGTCATCAATTCCGAAGCATTGGTCAATAATCATGTGACACCATTAACATCTGGTGAATGTTGAATGAGTCAATCAAGTCTTAGCAAAATATTTGGACAAGGTAACATTTCCTGCTTGTGATAAAATAACCTTTATATATATCATGAAACCAAGCTGATGAATGAATGAATGAATGAAATTTATTTCACCAGATAACAAAAATAAGCTACACTTTCAAAGAAACATATGATACAAATATACAAAATGAATACAAAAGACAATAGACAATTGTTATCTGTTAGCTGGTGAATCACTTTCGATCTATCTGTGTGTTAAAACTTGCAAATATGATTATCAACTGCATTAGACTTACTTGAATTCTGTAAATTCTAATAATCCATCATTATTTGCATCGTAATACCGAAATATATATTTACAACGTTGTTCTGCAGGTGGGCCTCCATGTGGTGTGTGTGGTTGCATGGCTGCTATACCATACAGAAACTCATGAAATGTCAGATATTGCTTATTGTGAATATCAAATGCCCTGTACAGAGAGTAAAAAAAAAAGATGTTTATTACAAAATCAAACCAGCCCCTGTCTATATATATAGTCTGAAGAAAAACTTCTTAACCCCAGTAGCAACGTTTGAATAATATCATTCACTGTATCGAGTTCTCAACAGAAATTGAATTTCATCAATCAAAAGAGTTGTAAAATATCAGACAAAGTATTAATTGCTATTATTGTTGTTATTTTTTTTAAAATACACCAAAATGAACCAAGGGAAGAATTTTACTGAAATTAAGTTCTTAAAATCTCTTCAGTTTTTGCCACATAGGAGCTAGATCTGGTCCTTTTGAAAAAAAAATTAAAAAATTTGGGGCCCACCATCTTGTTTTCAAGCAAATCAATAATAATTGTATGATTTCAACCACCTCTTTGTGTTTGGTTGCAAAATAAAGATAATAATAATAAAAATCTTTAAAAAATTTAAAAAAATAGTCTATTTTCTCATAGAGTGAACACACTATTTGGTAGCCATGTTGGATCATAAACACCTTCTCCAGTGTCTATGGTTGGATTGACAATGTTTTAACCTCAATTTCAAAAGTGTGTGTGGTAAAACCTGATTTGTTTTCCTCAATTTTAACTGAGAATGGATTGCAGTTTTCTTAAACAAAGTATCAGTAAAAGTTTAAACAGTTTATTTCTGAGGCACCTATCATGTTAACTAGAATGTTCTATCAATGCAACCATCAACTTTGTAAAAAAAAATGATAGATCTGCTATTCTTGGTGCATGTTGTTAAGTGAGAATGTGTCATGCTAAATCATCCAATGATTAAGTAGTTTCTGCAATCACTATAGTTTTAGGCACTTTACCTGAAGAGATGTGGACAATCCTCATCTGGTATAGTCTTACTTTTCATGTAACTAGTGAAAACAGTTTTATTCATCATTAGACATGGTGAGCAGATATCAAGATACTCCTCCAATAACAGTCTTTGTTCTGTAAGCACAAATGATAGACAACGTCATTATGTCAAGGCAGTTCTATAAACATGTAACATATAACTAGGCTTATTTCAAATCTGAAATGTATAGAAACATATGCTACAGGGAAATGTCAAATCAAATACATTTACCCAGCCATCCTTCCATCCATCCATTCATCCATCCACCTATCCATCCTTCCTTCTATCATCGTTCCATCCACCAAACCATCCATCCATCCATTGGATCCAACCAACTACCTCCCAACCATCCATCCATCCATCCATCCATTTATCCATTCATTCAGCCATCCACTCAACCACCCACCCACCCACTCTTCCATCATTCAATCAGTCAATTATTCCAGAGATGTTATAATTCTGCTTAGCGGTTCTATTACATTGAAATGTACACAGATTAATCCACCTACCATTTTGACCAATCTTTGCTGCATTCAGTAACTGATTGGTCTGTGAATTACAAGTTGATACTTTCTCTGTATTCTTTACTGTTTGAATTGATGTCTCCTTCAATAATGACAATGGTTGTACTGCTCCACCTACAACAGGAAATACATATGACATAGAAATGTAATGCAAGTAATCAGACTTTGTTCACAGCATTGGGAACAATGACAGACTTATATTGTCATACCAAGCAAATTCTATATAACACGAAAGCCATGTTCTACCCTTTCAAAACAAAATATGGGAAAATAGTAAATTTTATTTTCAGGATGACCTAAGTCATGACAATGCACCTTTATGTCAATGGTTCTGCAATGTTCAAATGTTCAAATGTTTTTTTTAATAAACAGTATATGTGCAACTCACATTACTCTGGTAATTAAGGCTTTGGTTTCCTAAGATAGACACAAGCTAAAACTGTAGTCACAACATGTTGATGCAACAGTGATAAGCTATGGATGGTGATCTAATATAGTCTCAGTAGGGTGGCTCTCTGAAAGCTAGTTCCATAAACTTGCAGTGCAGTGCTTTGGGATTTCCAATGTTTCAGGGTGACTAAAATCATACACTTGTGTAGTCTACCACATACATCAAACAACTATCGTTTTAGTTTGTGTCTATCTTAGTAAACCAAAGTCTCAATTACAAGAGTTGTATATTCCTCAGCTGATAAATTTTATCTAGTTATTGATTATACTAGATTTTATGTTTCAAAAACAATGGTGCCATTTTAGATGAGAACAATGTACATATTTCTACCTTCAATATAAGGCTTATCTG